>NW_028260359.1:0-19378 GCF_056163025.1 Triticum urartu | reverse complement strand
AACCAATTAGGTTTACGACGAAACCTAGAAATCGATCACTGATCCAATTTGACTACCTCTACGGGATAGACCTCAACAGAAAACTGTTGAGTAACGGCAGCAAGTGATTGAGTTCAGTAGTTCCTCATAGAAAATTATTGGCTCTAGAGATATGGTAATATGGAGAAGACAAAATTGTTTGAAGCACGCACAGAACCGGAAGCGCCCCTTGTTTCAAAGAGAGGAGGACGGGTTATTCACATTTAATTTGATGGTCAGAGGCAAATTGAAAGCTAAGCAGTGGTAATTAAGACCCCCGGGGGAAAATAGGGATGTCTCCTACGTTACCCATAATATGTGGAAGTATCGACGTAATTTCATAGAGTCATTCGATCTGAATGCTACATGAAGAACATAAGCCAGATGACGGAACGCAGAGACCTAGGATGTAGAAGATCATAACATGAGCGATTCGGCAGATTTGGATTCCTTTCCTATATATCCACTCATGTGGTACTTCATCATATGATTCATATAAGATCCATCTGTCTAGAGATCGTCATATACATCTAGAAAGCCGTATGCTTTGGAAGAAGCTTGTACAGTTTGGGAAGGGGTTTTTTGAGAGAAAAGAAGAATCTACTTCAACCGATATGCCCTTAGGCACGGCCATGCATAACATAGAAATCACACGTGGAAGGGGTGGGCAATTAGCTAGAGCAGCAGGTGCTGTAGCGAAACTCATTGCAAAAGAGGGTAAATCGGCCACTTTAAGATTACCATCTGGGGAGGTCCGTTTAGTATCCCAAAACTGCTTAGCAACAGTCGGACAAGTGGGTAATGTTGGGGTGAACCAAAAAAGTTTGGGTAGAGCCGGATCTAAGTGTTGGCTAGGTAAACGCCCCGTAGTAAGAGGGGTAGTTATGAACCCTGTGGACCACCCCCATGGGGGCGGTGAAGGGAAAGCTCCCATTGGTAGAAAAAAACCCACAACCCCTTGGGGTTATCCTGCGCTTGGAAGAAGAACTAGGAAAAGGAAAAAATATAGCGATAGTTTTATTCTTCGTCGCCGTAAGTAAATACGTAACTAGGAATATGGAAAATTGCATTTTTGGAATTTGCAATAATGCGATGGGCGAACGACGGGAATTGAACCCGCGCATGGTGGATTCACAATCCACTGCCTTGATCCACTTGGCTACATCCGCCCCTTATCCAGCTAAAGGATTTTTTTCTTTTTTCCATTGATCATTATTCTATTTATTCTGACCTCCGTACTTCGATCGAGATATTGGACATAGAATGCCACTCTTTAAAAAGGAAAAAAGGAGTAATCAGCTGTGACACGAAAAAAAACGAATCCTTTTGTAGCTCATCATTTATTGGCAAAGATAGAAAAGGTCAATATGAAGGAGGAGAAAGAAACAATAGTAACGTGGTCCCGGGCATCTAGCATTCTACCCACAATGGTTGGCCATACAATCGCGATTCATAATGGAAAGGAACATATACCTATTTACATAACAAATCCTATGGTAGGTCGCAAATTGGGGGAATTCGTGCCTACTCGGCATTTCACGAGTTATGAAAATGCAAGAAAGGATACTAAATCTCGTCGTTAACTGAATTCTGAATAGAAAGATTAAGAAGAAAAAAAGATTCAAAATAAAGACAGAAATACCCAATATCTTGCTAGAACAAGATATTGGGTATTTCTGTCTTCAAAAATTCTTATATGTTAGCAGAAAAACCTTATCCATTAATAGATGGAACTTCAACAGCAGCTAAGTCTAGAGGGAAGTTGTGAGCATTACGTTCGTGCATTACTTCCATACCAAGGTTAGCACGGTTGATGATATCAGCCCAAGTATTAATAACGCGACCTTGACTATCAACTACAGATTGGTTGAAATTGAAACCATTTAGGTTGAAAGCCATAGTACTAATACCTAAAGCAGTGAACCAGATTCCTACTACAGGCCAAGCAGCCAAGAAGAAGTGTAAAGAACGAGAGTTGTTGAAACTAGCATATTGGAAGATTAATCGGCCAAAATAACCATGAGCAGCCACAATATTATAAGTTTCTTCCTCTTGACCAAATTTGTAACCCTCATTAGCGGATTCATTTTCAGTAGTTTCCCTGATCAAACTAGAGGTTACCAAGGAACCATGCATAGCACTGAATAGGGAACCGCCGAATACACCAGCTACACCTAACATGTGGAATGGATGCATAAGGATGTTGTGCTCTGCCTGGAATACAATCATAAAGTTGAAAGTACCAGAGATTCCTAAAGGCATACCATCAGAAAAGCTTCCTTGACCAATAGGGTAAATCAAGAAAACAGCAGTAGCAGCTGCAACAGGAGCTGAATATGCAACAGCAATCCAAGGACGCATACCCAGACGGAAACTAAGTTCCCACTCACGACCCATATAACAAGCTACACCAAGTAAGAAGTGTAGAACAATTAGCTCATAAGGACCACCATTGTATAACCACTCATCAACAGATGCAGCTTCCCAAATTGGGTAAAAGTGCAATCCGATCGCCGCAGAAGTAGGGATAATAGCACCAGAGATAATATTGTTTCCATAAAGTAAAGAACCAGAAACAGGCTCACGAATACCATCAATATCTACTGGAGGGGCAGCGATGAAGGCGATAATAAATACAGAAGTTGCGGTCAATAAGGTAGGGATCATCAAAACACCGAACCATCCGATGTAAAGACGATTTTCAGTGCTAGTTATCCAGTTGCAGAAGCGACCCCACAGGCTTGTACTTTCGCGTCTCTCTAAAATTGCAGTCATGGTAAGATCTTGGTTTATTCAAATTGCAAGGACTCCCAAGCACACGTATTAACTAGAATATAGATAATAGAAGGCTTGTTATTTAACAGTATAACATAGACTATATACCAATGTCAACCAAGTCAGCCCAAAGATTAGCTATCCATATAACTAAATTAACCAAACCAATAATTTTGTATTTGTAAATGAAGTGAGTCAAAGTGAAAAACTTTGATGGGTCTTTTCTATATGGGTTGCCCGGGACTCGAACCCGGAACTAGTCGGATGGAGTAGATAATTCTTCCTTGTTACAATAGAGAAAAATCCCTCCCCAAATCGTGCTTGCATTTTTCATTGCACACGACTTTCCCTATGTAGAAATAGCCAATTTCTATTCCAAAGAGGAAGTTCTACTAATTTTTTTAATTAGTAAGTTGATTCACCTACTCTTTATTATAATAAAAAGAACATTTCAGAATGAAAAATAGAAAAGTTTTTTCTTGATCATTTATCAACCCTTTCCTGTTTCTTAATTTCGTCTAATGATTAATTAAGAGGGTTGACCAGGTCATTGATACGTATAATATCCAAATACCAAATACGCTCAGTGTGTGATCCACAGAAAGAAAAAAGAGTTGTTTTGGTGAACATCAAAGAAAAAACTTGCTCTTCTTCCATAAAAAATTCTTCTAAAAATGCCGAACCCAATCGTTGCATAAAAGTTCGTACCGTGCTTTTATGTTTACGAGCTAAAGTTCTAGCACATGAAAGTCGAAGTATATACTTTAGTCGATACAAAGTCCGTTTTTTCGAAGATCCACTATGATAATGAAAAAGATTTCTACATATCCGACCAAATCGATCAAGAATATCCCAATCTGATAAATCTGTCCAAATGGGTTTACTAATAGGATGCCCCGATCCAGTACAAAATTGAGCTTTTGATAAGTATCCTATGAGGAGAGTAGCGGGGACTATGGTATCGAATTTTTTCATTCGAGTATCTATTAGAAATGAATTCTCCAGCATTTGATTCCTTACTAACAAAGAACTTTTTTGTACACTTGAAAGGTACCCCATAAAATCGAAGCAAGAGTTTGCTAATTGGTTTATATGGATTCTTCGCGGCTGAGTCCAAAAACAGAAATAATATTGCCAGAAATTGATAAGGTAGCATTTCCATTTCTTCTTCAAAAAAAAAGTGCCTTTTGATGCAAGAATTGCCTTTCCTTGATATCGAACATAATGCATAAGAGGATCCATAAAGAACCATAGGGTTTTCCGAGAAAAACCAGGGTACATTATCCCAAAATGTTCCATCTTCCTAGAAAAGTGGATTCGTTCCAGAAAAGTTCCAGAAGATGCTAATGGTAAGCAAGAAGATTGTTTACGAAGAAACAACAAAAAAAATTCATATTCTGATACATAAGAGTTATATAGGAATTGAAATAGTCTTTTATTTTCTTTTTGAAAAAAAAAAATGGATTTCATTGAAGTAATAAAACTATTCCAATTCGAATAATAGTTGAGAAAGAATCGCAATAAATGCAAAGATGGAACATCTTGGATACGGTATTGAAGGAGTTGAACCAGGATTTCCAAATGGATAGGATAGGGTATTTCTATATGTGATAGATAATCCAAATGCAAAAATTTGTCTTCTAAAAAGGGAAATATTGAATGAATAGAGCGTAAATTCTGAAACTTTGGTATTTCTTTTTCTTTCAGACAAAAAAATTCCCGTAGCGAGAATGGGATTTCCACAACGATCGCAAACCCTTCAGATAGAATCTGAGAATAAAACTCAGAATAAAAATAATTTTTGTAATCCAATAATCGATCTTGGTTAGGATGATTAACCGAGTTATCCAAAAAATTCTGCTGATACATTCGAATAATTAAACGTTTCACAAGTAGTGAACTAAATTTCTTGTTATTACAACTAACAACTATTTCCACAGGTTCAGAACCATTTAATCCATAATGGTGGGCAAATGCATAAATATATTCCTGAAAGAGAAGTGGGTAGACAAAGTATTGTTGACGAGATTTATGTTTTTCTGAATACCCTTCGAATTTTTCCATTTGTATTTCTACTTGAATCAGAGAGAAGAAGCATTTCTCGGTTTATCGAATGATGATACATAGTGCAATATGGTCAGAACAGGGTGTTGCATTTTTAATACAAACCCTGGAAAGAAAGGGAGTCTAATCCACAGATCTTTTTCTGCTCCTTTTCTACCCAATTAGTTTATGTTTGTTCTAATTAAAAAAAAAGAACAGAACAAGTTTTTTATTTTTGCAGGCCAATCGCTCTTTTGACTTTGGAATACAGCCTCTTTATCAATATACTGCTTCTTTTACACATTCAATCCATAACATCCCTTATTCAATCCATAATCAAGAATAATTAGGATTTCTAAAAAAAAAAAGAAAAAATAAAGGGTCCACTCATAGGAAAACCCAACCTTTCCCCGCATCCGGCACTAATCTATTTTTAACGTCTAATTAGAGCGGGGAATCATTCCAATTAGGAAGTTCAGCTCGTTGCTTTTTATTTTACCAGAATTGGAGCCAGGCTCTATCCATTTATTCATTAGACCCAGAAAATCGTAATTTTGGATTCCATTCAAAAAAGATTGATTTTATTACGACATGCTATTTTTTCCATTCATTACCTTTGAGGATCAGTCGTGGTCTTCTAGACTCTACCAAGAGTCTGGACGAATTTGTTGTTTCATCCAAATGTGTAAAAGATCATAGTCGCACTTAAAAGCCGAGTACTCTACCATTGAGTTAGCAACCCAGATAAAAAAAGGATCTTAGATACGATCGAAATCCAAAAATCAATGGAATTACACCGCGCGCTTCTGTCAAAACATTGAACTAGCAAGACATCAAAAGATTTTTTTTATCGACCATGAAAAACACTCAAATGCCAAAACGAACAGGTCCGGTGAAATTCCACTAAAGTAAAGTTAAAAAAAGAGCGACCCTAATCACGATGGCCAAATTCTCCTTATTTTTAGCGATTTTTATTAACAAAAAATATATATTATAAAAAATATATATTATATTGTATGAGAATACATGCAAGAGGAACACCCTTATCATTTGAGCGAAGTGTAGGCGGAAAAATTGAATATGGAGTGAGGATAAAGAGACCCATCTATCTACAAATTCTATTTGTTCAATAGACCTTTGTCAATGGAAATACAATGGTAAGAAAACAAATTAGATAGAAAAAGTAAATAAAATAGGGGCTTATGTTGGATTGGCACGATATAATATAAATCCAAATAGGATTAAAAAAGAGGTAAATTGTGTCTAAATAATTAGACAACTAGGAATACTAATAATCTTCTCCTATCCTATTTTTTGATTCATTTAGTTCTTCAATTAACTCAAAGTTCTTTCTTTTTCTTTAAAGAATTCTGCCTTCCTTAAAATATCATAAACAGTTCTTGTTGGTTGAGCACCCTTTTCAAGGAAATAGAGAATAGCTGGAACATTTAAACAAGTTTGATTCTTTATCGGATCATAAAAACCTACTTTTTGAAGATCTCTTCCTTCTCTTCGAGATCGAACATCAATTGCAACGATTCGATAGACAGCTTATTGGGATAGATGTAGATAAACAACGCCCCCCCCTAGAAACGTATATGAGGTTTTCTCCTCATACGGCTCGAGAAAATGATTCGAATTTCTGTCGATAATAATAGAAATTAGACTATGACGTGCATTAATTTCCTTACAGAAAAAACAAATTTCATTTATACTCATGACTCAAGTGGGCTAATTTTGCCTGACAAACTTCGAAGGCAAAATCCTTCCAAAATTTTTGAGTCGTCTTTAAACTCTTTTCTTTGTCTCATTTCGAACGAATTGACTTTTATTCCTTATTCTAATCCAACTCTGTTGTTGAGACAATTGAAAATTGTGTTTACTTGTTCTGGAATCCTTTATCTTTGATTTGTGAAATCCTTGGGTTTAGACATTACTTCGGGAATTCCTATTTTTTTCTTTCAAAAGAGTAGCAACATACCCTTTTTTCTTATTTCCTTCGATAAAGCATTTATCTCTTCTATAGAAATCTAATAAGAGGGATTGATTCTGATATACTTTTATTGGACTTTCTTCTTATTTTAACCTTTCGATTTATTTCTATATTAAGGATAGACTGACAAAGTTGGCCTAATTTATTAGTTTTCACTAACCCTAGATTCTTTCCCTTGATAAAAAAAATTCTGTCCTCTCGAGCTCCATCGTGTACTATGTTACTTAAACCCAGCGCAAATTTGGTTCGGAACGAATAGAACAGGCTATGTCGAGCCAAGAGCATTTTCATTACTATGGAAAATGATGGATAGCAAAATCCACAATCGATCATGTCCTTCAAGTCGCACGTTGCTTTCTACCACATCGTTTTAAACGAAGTTTTACCATAACAAACATTCCTCTTTTCATTGCAAAGTGGTATAGAGAATTGATCCAATATGGATGGAATCATGAATAGTCATTGGTTTAGTTTTTTTATACTAATTAAAACTTGCTATCTATGGAGCAATATGGATAAAAGAAAGTAAGTATTTATCCGGGAAGCCTCCGCCAAGATCCAATTTATTTAAACCCATATTAAAATTCTATCATATGAATGAAACATAGTTTGAAAAAGACGACTAAACAAGTTTGCTTAAAACTTATTTATTCTTAAATTTCCACCCTCAACGGATGGCTCGAGATGATCAATCTTGAAGTGAGAAAAGAAGGATTGACTCTTCCTCAATAAATAAACTATCAACCTCCAAAAAAGTTTAATTAATTTAATTACTAGAATTAGAATTCTAGTAGTAATATATTTTTTCAGTACCAAAAACAATTAACTATAATAACTAAATAAACTATTCCAATGAAAAGATTGAAAGTTTTTGGTAGTTATAGAATTCTCGTACTTCTTCAACTCGAATACCAAAAGGAAGAAAAAAATATGACTAAGTGATTTTATAGTAGAGGCATATCCTGAATGTGCTTGATAGATCCCATTTTTTCATGAAAATAAAGATAGTCAATTTGACTGGACTTAAGACTTTATTATGTTTTCTGAGAAAGAATAAGATATCATTATTCTCTTTAATAAACTTTTGTCTCGTACGGAATACTATATGATTTCACCGTTTGTTTCATCAGAAACAATCTGGGACGGAAGGATTCGAACCTCCGAGTAACGGGACCAAAACCCGCTGCCTTACCACTTGGCCACGCCCCATTTCGGGTTTTATGCGACACTAATAAACACTAGTATGTTTATTTGTTATTCGTCAATACCATTTCAATTACATAAAAAAGGAGGGATATTCTCTTGCTAGTATTCTACACATGCGGATAATATAGAATCAAAAAAATGCATTGATCATTACATGGAATTCTATTAAGATATTATATGAAAGTCGAATTTATTCCACTCTCATTTGAGAGTGCGAATACAAGGAGGTATTTTGTGTTTGGGAAAGTCCGAAGAAAAAAGATTTTGAATCTGCCTTTTCCTTCTTTCCCTTAAAAAAATAACTCAAGAAAAATCCAATTATTTACTCTACAAGAATGAAATGCTTGTTATGCCTAATATACTTAGTTTAACCTGTATCTGTTTTAATTCTGTTCTTTATCCTACTAGTTTTTTCTTTGCCAAATTACCCGAAGCTTATGCTATTTTCAATCCAATCGTGGATATTATGCCTGTTATACCTCTATTCTTTTTTCTATTAGCCTTTGTTTGGCAAGCTGCTGTAAGTTTTCGATGAAATCTTTAGTACTCTGTATGCCAAATTGAATGATGTGTTCATTCCAAAAAAATTTTAAAATGGGTAAAAGCCGAGAAGTTTTATATTTTTATATTATGAACCTTCGATTCTAAAATTTAAATTCTTCTACATTGAATGGGTAGCTACAGCAATAAATTTGGATCAGCCTTTCTACTCCCCTGCACCTAGGTTGAGCAGGTACCTAAAGGTACCTACACAATACCTAACCACCTAACCCTATTTTTGCTATTGATAAGAGTGCTTATTATAAAAGAATTCTTGCAATTTTTTTCAAGAATTCTTTTTTGCATTTTTAGGTATAACAAAAAAACCATCCTAGTGGATCCGTGTGGTAAGGAAAAACTGGTAATCTATTCCTTAAAAAAAAATCTTGGAGATTATGTAATGCTTACTCTCAAACTTTTTGTTTATACAGTAGTGATATTCTTTGTTTCACTCTTTATCTTTGGATTCTTATCTAATGACCCAGGACGGAATCCTGGACGCGAGGAGTAAAAATTCAGTTTTTTTTTTTCTTATTGGATTTGTTTCGTACATTTATCTATGAGAAAATCCGGGGGTCAGAATTCTTTCCAATTCGAAAGTCCCAAATGATCCAAGGGAGCGGAAAGAGAGGGATTCGAACCCTCGGTACAAAAAAATTGTACAACGGATTAGCAATCCGCCGCTTTAGTCCACTCAGCCATCTCTCCACGTTCCAAAGCGAAAGGTTTCCGTGATATGATATAGGCAAGAAATAAGAAATAACGGTTGCAAAAAACCCCTTTTTTTTCTTTCAAAAGTCTATAAAAATTATATTGCCAATTCCATTTTAATTATATTCTTTTTTCTTAATGTTAATAAAAAAAGAAGAAAATTCTTGTTTTTTCTTTCTAAAAATCGATATTGGCCGAGAGACAATCAAATAGATTTTCTCTTTAGCGGGCATTTCCATATAGGACTTGTTATAATTATAATAAAACAAGCAGGTTATATAAAAAAAACGCTTTTTTTGTCGATTATTTATCAAGAAAGCAAAAAGGGTTCTTATCAAATCCACCATAAAATTGGAAAGAAGCATAAAGTAAGTAGACCTGACTCCTTTAATGATGCCTCTATCCGCTATTCTGATATATAAATTCGATGTAGATGAAATTGTATAAGCGAATTTTTTTTATTTCCTTAGACTTAGACCGCGCAAGACAAGAATTTTTCGCTATTTACGATTTCATATTCTTGTTACTAGATGTTCTATAGGAATAAGAAGAAATCGCAACTCCTTTGCGCTACACATAAAATTGGATTTCGAAGGTCCATTTTTTTTTTTCAGAATCCTCTATTATTTTAGTTCTTCCACCCATGCAATAGAGAGGGAATGGGAAAAGAAGGGTTACTTTTATTTGCATTTTTCCCTTAAAAGATAGACTTTGAAATAGGAGTCTTGGAATAATGCTGAATTCAAAGGTTTATTTCTTTCTATAGTATAAGAAAAACAATTTATTTCTATTTCTATAGTATAAGAAAAACAAATAAATAGTATAAGAAAAACAAATCGAATCAAATTCATGGATTTACCACGACCTCGGTTGTGACTGTGACTCCATAGATAAAAATGGGAAATTTCTCTCTTCGAGACCATTGAAAAAGGGCATTGAACGAGAAAGAAATCGTCCACAGATAATAAAACTATCATATGCCTTGGAAAGTGATATGAGGTGCTCGGAAATGGTTGAAGTAATTGAATAGGAGGATCACTATGACTATAGCCCTTGGTAGAATTCCTAAAGAAGAAAATGATCTATTTGATACTATGGATGACTGGTTACGAAGGGACCGTTTCGTTTTTGTAGGATGGTCTGGCCTATTGCTCTTTCCTTGTGCTTATTTCGCTTTAGGGGGTTGGTTTACAGGGACAACTTTTGTAACTTCTTGGTATACCCATGGATTGGCTAGTTCCTATTTGGAAGGTTGTAATTTCTTAACCGCAGCAGTTTCTACCCCTGCCAATAGTTTAGCACACTCTTTGTTGCTACTATGGGGGCCCGAAGCACAAGGAGATTTTACTCGTTGGTGTCAATTAGGCGGTCTATGGACTTTTGTAGCTCTCCACGGGGCTTTTGCACTAATAGGTTTCATGTTACGCCAATTTGAACTTGCTCGGTCTGTTCAATTGCGGCCTTATAATGCAATCTCATTCTCTGGTCCAATTGCTGTTTTTGTTTCTGTATTCCTTATTTATCCACTGGGGCAATCTGGTTGGTTCTTTGCGCCGAGTTTTGGCGTAGCAGCGATATTTCGATTCATCCTTTTCTTCCAAGGATTTCATAATTGGACGTTGAACCCATTTCATATGATGGGAGTTGCCGGAGTATTAGGTGCGGCTCTGCTATGCGCTATTCATGGAGCGACCGTAGAAAACACTCTATTTGAGGACGGTGATGGTGCAAATACCTTCCGTGCTTTTAACCCAACTCAAGCTGAAGAAACTTATTCAATGGTCACTGCTAACCGCTTTTGGTCCCAAATCTTTGGTGTTGCTTTTTCCAATAAACGTTGGTTACATTTCTTTATGCTATTTGTACCCGTCACCGGTTTATGGATGAGTGCTATTGGCGTAGTTGGCTTGGCTCTGAACTTACGTGCCTATGACTTTGTTTCCCAGGAAATCCGTGCAGCGGAAGATCCTGAATTTGAGACTTTCTACACCAAAAATATTCTTTTAAACGAGGGTATTCGTGCGTGGATGGCAGCTCAGGATCAGCCTCATGAAAATCTTATATTCCCTGAGGAGGTTCTACCACGTGGAAACGCTCTTTAATGGAACTTTCGTTTTAGCTGGTCGTGACCAAGAAACCACCGGCTTTGCTTGGTGGGCTGGGAATGCCAGACTTATCAATTTGTCCGGTAAACTGCTTGGAGCTCATGTAGCTCATGCCGGATTAATCGTATTCTGGGCCGGAGCAATGAACCTATTTGAAGTGGCCCATTTCGTACCAGAAAAGCCCATGTATGAACAAGGGTTGATTTTACTTCCACACTTAGCTACTCTAGGTTGGGGAGTAGGGCCAGGGGGGGAAGTTCTAGATACTTTTCCGTACTTTGTATCTGGCGTACTTCACCTAATTTCCTCCGCAGTCTTAGGCTTCGGTGGCATTTATCACGCGCTTCTGGGACCCGAGACTCTTGAGGAATCTTTTCCATTCTTTGGTTATGTCTGGAAAGATAGAAATAAAATGACTACAATTTTGGGTATTCACTTAATTTTGTTAGGTCTAGGTGCTTTTCTTCTAGTACTCAAGGCTCTTTATTTTGGCGGTGTATATGATACCTGGGCCCCTGGGGGGGGAGATGTAAGAAAAATTACCAATTTGACCCTTAGTCCCAGTGTTATATTTGGTTATTTACTAAAATCTCCTTTTGGTGGAGAAGGGTGGATTGTTAGTGTAGATGATTTAGAAGATATAATTGGTGGGCATGTATGGTTGGGTTTTATTTGTGTATTTGGCGGAATTTGGCATATTTTAACCAAACCCTTCGCATGGGCTCGCCGTGCATTTGTATGGTCTGGAGAAGCTTACTTGTCTTATAGTTTAGCTGCTTTATCTGTCTTTGGTTTTATCGCTTGTTGTTTTGTATGGTTCAATAATACAGCTTATCCGAGTGAGTTTTATGGACCCACCGGGCCAGAAGCTTCTCAAGCTCAAGCATTTACTTTTCTAGTTAGAGACCAGCGTCTTGGAGCTAATGTGGGATCCGCTCAAGGACCCACAGGTTTAGGTAAATATCTAATGCGTTCCCCAACTGGGGAGGTTATCTTTGGAGGGGAAACTATGCGTTTTTGGGACCTTCGTGCTCCATGGTTAGAACCTCTAAGGGGCCCCAACGGTTTGGACTTGAGTAGGTTGAAAAAAGACATACAACCTTGGCAAGAACGACGCTCAGCAGAATATATGACCCACGCTCCTTTAGGCTCTTTAAATTCCGTGGGTGGCGTAGCTACCGAGATCAATGCAGTTAATTATGTCTCTCCTAGAAGTTGGTTATCAACTTCTCATTTTGTTCTAGGATTCTTCTTTTTTGTGGGCCATTTATGGCATGCAGGAAGAGCCCGAGCTGCTGCAGCAGGTTTTGAAAAGGGAATCGATCGTGATTTGGAACCTGTTCTTTACATGAACCCTCTTAACTAAGATTTTCTTATTTATACCTGTTCTACTTTTTTTCTGTTCTGGCTCGGTTATTCCATCTAGCCGAGCCATTCATTCCTTTTTATGAAAGAAAGATAAGGGACAGAAAAAAAAAATAAATAAAAATGAAAGAAACAAACGTATTCAATAAGCAAAAGGAGAGAGAGGGATTCGAACCCTCGATAGTTCCTAGAACTATACCGGTTTTCAAGACCGGAGCTATCAACCACTCAGCCATCTCTCCACAGCCTAATCCTTATTTTACTCCTACAAATAGAACATAGCCATATAAAAAATAAAAAGATTTATTAGCCTCTAGAAAGATATCAGATACAAGTTCCTTTTCGATATATCTCTGTATACTGTATACACGGATACAGGATCCGCTATACCCGCTTGTGAAATAAAGAGTAAATAATCTCTTCTCACCCCCATATCCAAATAAAAAAGCGGTTTAAGTAATAAATTTGAATTAAAGAGAAGAATCAATGGATTCATGATTAAACCCCTCCTACTTCTTGTATTTTTTTACAATTTTGGTTTAAGTGAGGGATCAAATATGTAGTCAACTTTATTTGATGGTAGCTTGGAGGATTAGAAATATGACTATTGCTTTCCAATTAGCTGTTTTTGCATTAATTGCGACTTCCTCAGTCTTAGTAATTAGTGTACCCCTTGTATTTGCTTCTCCTGATGGTTGGTCAAATAATAAAAATGTTGTATTTTCCGGTACATCATTATGGATTGGACTAGTCTTTCTCGTAGCTATTCTGAATTCTCTCATTTCTTAAATGAAATTTGGTTAATATTTATTAACCCCATAAAAAAGAAATAATAAAGGCCATTTCTTCTAAAAAATTAGAATAGTGAGACGTATTAAAACGCAATTTGCGTTCCGAATTGCTAGCTCTTCTCTTTCAGTATTATGAAATTCCATTCCCATTAGAATATTCATTGACAGATAATAAAAAAAGGAAAACTCTAATATAATAGAAAATGAAATGAAACGGTCGACCCAGACATAGAAGGTCGACCCAGGCGGATATACGCTATAAAATATATACCGTAGCGAGCGTAGTTCAATGGTAAAATATCTCCTTGCCAAGGAGAAGATACGGGTTCGATTCCCGCCGCTCGCCCGCTTAATTTATCAAAGTACTATGATAAAAAGTTTAGTCTAGTTAACTGTTTAACTACTTATATTAAATTAAGTATTAATTAGGTGTTAGTCTAGTGCCGTATCCCTTACTATCTTACCCTTCCTTTGCATCCCACTCAAAAAAAGAGGGCGCTCCAGAGGCAGAAATAGAACTCGCCAACAGAGCTCCAAAAATTGGGTATTAACTGAGACAAACAACGGGCAAACTTTTTTTAAAGGGAAGGGAGAGGTAGACTGTCCCTTTCGTTTCATTTTTATTTTCTGCAGGGTAGGGAGAGGCCTTGCGCCTTCTTTTTTTGAAGGCAAGTGACTTCGCAAACTGCTCAATTTTGCCCTCTAGGGCCGGGAACTAATGAATAAAAAAGGGTTGGATACGCCCCTCTACCATACATATCTAGAGAAATAGAATAGTCCTTTTATACAGACTGCTAAGTGCGGAGACGGGAATCGAACCCGTGACCTCAAGGTTATGAGCCTCGTGAGCTACCAAACTGCTCTACTCCGCTCTGGAGTACCAGAAACTGGTGGACAAAAAAGGCTTGAATACAAGCCTCTAACATGTCTAGACAAATAGAATACTCCTTTTATACAGAATGGAGCGGGTAGCGGGAATCGAACCCGCATCGTTAGCTTGGAAGGCTAGGGGTTATAGTCGACGTTGGTTGATTATTTTTAACGTCTCTAATTCAAAACCGAACATGAAATTTTGATTTCATTCGGCTCCTTTATGGATATTCTCACCACTTAACATCTATGTCAGCTTTTCTATTTGAATGGAACCAAAGCTCTCCGCTTTCTAGATGATCCTTATAGAGTAGGAGATAGAAATTCTATCTAAATTCATCTAATCTACTTACTTCGTTCCCTAATTTCATTCAAGAGATCCTGAGGAAAAGAATTGGGTTTCCACCGAGCTGAAACAATATGCGGATGGTTCTAGTAAACCAAAACTATCGTTTTTTAGCTATTTGGCTTCCTTATTCCTTATTTTAAGAAGATTTAGTTACGATTGGAAATCAACTTTTTTGTATCTTCATCCATAGATCCTTTACTCATATTTTCAAAATTGGAATACTTAATCCAATGCAAAATTATGCTTCGCGACTCTGTACTCATAATCCTATTTTTATTTTGGATGCAATTTAAATTAGTCTTTGGATACAAATCGCCAGAATGTATATTCTTCCTCAATATGCTATTGAGAGGAAAAGGATTTAATCCTTTATAAGAACTAAAGTTTTCATCGGAATATAAAAATAAAAAACTTAAGGATGCCTTAAGTATATCATTTCAAATTCAGTTATTAATAGAACGAATCACACTTTTACCACTAAACTATACCCGCTACATTGTAGATTATGGTATAAATGGTACCCTTTGTCAAGGATAGCCATTTGACAAGAAGGCTAATTCCCCCTTATTGAATCAGATGGAGAAGGTTCATGACACTGAGCCGTTGGTACTTCTACTTCGATCGCTCGCCTTTACTTTAGGATTTAGATAGCCCCTCTGGTCTGTAAAAAAAATCTTTTCTTACCATGCTAATAGCGCCTGAACCAAATGTATTTATTTTGATTAGGATCCTATTCTACGGTTACGACTACAATAATAATTATTTACTTTGCAAGGACGTAAGTGTGTCAGACTGCTAAATTGTTTTATTATTCCTACAATATAAACTAGGGGATATAGGGGGTAACACTGTCCCTATAAATTCCTTTTTTCCTTTTCTTTTTTGTCCAGAATTGAACAAAAAAGAAATTATGGAAGATGTTTTCTTCCCCCATTAAGTCCGAGCCATAGAGTAAGAGTGAGATGAGTTTTCCAAATTCATCATAGACTTTCCCTATGGCTTGATAGAAGTAAGCAGCAAAGAGTCGTAACTTAAAGAAAAAAACGGACAGGGCCGACAGATTTACCTGATGTAAAGAAGATCCTAAAAGTCTCTGATTAGTCGACTCTCTCCATTTAACACTTTCCTCTCTCTCCTTTTTTCCACTGACTCAATTCTAGTTTATTAGATTCTTGTTTAAAAGAATGCAAAAAGTTCAATAGAACTAAGAACACATAAAAAATAGCATAGAGGATCAAGGCCATTACCAAAAGTTCCTCCCAAGGATCCTATATCCTATTGGGTATCTGTTCCCCGCCTTTTCCCGCTAGGATCGGAAATCTTATATTTTCCATATCCATATACCGTTGAATCCTTGGGGTTCCAGAATCCGCCTATTTTACTAGTCTTCGGAAACGGAAAACCCTGAACCAAGAAGAGTTGGATATGTTATGTAGGGTATGTTTTTTTTTATTAATTTTATTTTGAGCTCTCAAGATATCGATATATACATATACAATCTCTACATAATGTCTCTCTCTCTATCTCTATATATTATATATATAATATGTACATTATGCAGTAGACCCATAATGGGAAATCCAAGTGGCTAATTTTTGAATTAAATAAAAAGCCCTTTTAACTCAGTGGTAGAGTAATGCCATGGTAAGGCATAAGTCATCGGTTCAAATCCGATAAAGGGCTTTTTAAATTAGTGGTAGAGTAATCTCGTGCTAAGACGTAAGTCGTTGGTTCGAATCTGATAGAGTACTTTTCTACTAAATTGATTCACTTTTTTTCTTTGTTTTTGAAACTTTCTCTATATTTTTAGAGAATTTTATGACTTAGTGCGGGATGGATGCATTTTTGGTATGAACACTAAATGAAGCACGGAGAATTAATCTATAACGATCAACTAAAAAAAATCCTAGATGAAAACATAACAGAAAAGTTGGAAAAACTCTTTGCTTTGGATCTATTTATACTTTTCGAGTATATTGACAATTCCAAAAAACTGCTCATACTATGATTATAGTATAATCACGAGCGGTTGTATATGGCCCTATCGTCTAGTGATGCCCCTATCGTCTAGTGGTTCAGGACATCTCTCTTTCAAGGAGGCAGCGGGGATTCGACTTCCCCTGGGGGTAGGGAGTATTATGAAAGGAGGTTAATCATAGATTAGCAAAAACCCTAGAATAAATTCTTCCTGGGTCGATGCCCGAGTGGTTAATGGGGACGGACTGTAAATTCGTTGACAATGTCTACGCTGGTTCAAATCCAGCTCGGCCCAAACCAAAAATCTAGGGCTTCGTGAGTATGAACTAAATCCTTTTGTTTTTCTTCCATAAAATAAAATGTCTGATCTATAGAAATAAAAGATAAAGAAAAAAGGGAAATTTTTTTTTCTAATCCATATCTCTCTCATTCCTTTCTTACAAACAAAAGAGTTTTTCTTATTGAAGGCTGGATTATTATCCATTTTTAGTGATAAAAAATCACGACATACTAGTTATGTCACTCTCACTATACCCACGTATAATATAATATGTGGGTATGTAGTATATGATTCGTCTATTTCTTAGAGTACGAAAGACGAATCGAATCTTCTTATGGTTCTATTTAAGAATGGGTATGCCATACACCCCGCGGGGATTGTAGTTCAATTGGTCAGAGCACCGCCCTGTCAAGGCGGAAGCTGCGGGTTCGAGCCCCGTCAGTCCCGAACTAGGGTTCAATGAATGGAGAAATTGATATTTCCTTTTTCCATGAAAAAAAGGGGCAGGGAGCAAGATCAAATACCCACAGGGCACCCTTACTTCACTTTTTTATTTTGCATCTCTCATTAAAGAGGGAGGGAGGGCATATAGGAATTTTTTTTTCACTACTCCCAATCGATAAAGAAAGACACACATACGATATGTGGATTAGTAGAATTTAGGATATTATATTACTCTATCTTTCTTTATGATGATACCATCCTCATCTTAATTTCCTATTCCACTCTTATGGAATAGAGTACCGGTATTTTACCGGAATCCATACATAAATCGTATTCCCTTTTTATTTCAGACCTCTTTTCCCCATCTCACTTCTACTGCTTATTTGGATGTCTATGTGACCCATAGAAAGTGAAAGTTGGTCATATAATACATACATAATTGTATGTATAACTATAAGAAAAAGGAAGGGAAATTGTATAAGATTAAGAAAGTATAAGATTAAGAAAGCTCGTGGGTTAGAGATATAGAAAAGAAAAAGTAGAAAAGGATTAAAAAAGAGGGAATTCCTAATCCAATCAAAAAACCCATTTTGGTCTTAGTGTGGATAGAGGATCTTCCTATGTTATACTATATAACTCTCATCCGTGAAATATAACTCTCATCCATGAATTGATTTGATAGATCCGATATTCATAATATTGAATTGATTCAGTATTATCAGAATGCAAGCCCTACCCTTGAATTTACAAGATACCCCTTTTTCCTCTCCATGGGATTACATCCCGAGTTATTGTGAAAATAAAAAATAAAGAGGTTATGGAAGTCAATATTCTCGCATTTATTGCTACTGCACTGTTCATTCTAGTTCCTACTTCTTTTTTACTTATTATTTATGTAAAAACAGTCAGCCAAAATAATTAATTGGAATTCCAATTAATCATTGAAGAAATTAAAAAGGGATTAAATAAAAAAAATCCAAGTCTTAAATGAAAGGATCTGGTTGGAATCTTAAAGTGTGGTAGAAAGAACTACATATAGTTTTTTCTACGACACTTTAGATTCTTTCTATTATATTATCTTTGAATCTACATAGAATAGATTAGTAGATTGAAATAGTTAAGTAGTCTAATTCAATTTCTTTTTTCATTGCATCCACTTAATTTCAATCAGGTCAAAATAAAAAAATCTAAGACAATTCTTGACCAAAGAATCCATGGAAGGAAAGAAAAATAATATGAAGAATAGACTATAGTAAAAAGTAAAAGGAAATGGAAAATGTGTGATATGCCGTGAATAGTTCCGTGGAAGAAAGTCTAATTTTCTTATGTATAGAACTTTTTTTAACCATTCGTCATTTCTAGTAGAAATTCTGAATTGGTATAATGGCTCTTTCTTACATTACAACTTACAATACAAGAGTTTCTTACAGGAGTGAAACAAAACTAAAGAAAAAGATTAAAGAATAACGTTTGACAAAATGATTAATGCAAAATGATCCATTAAAGAAAAGAATTGATACAACAATTTGATTACTTAATCAATTAGTAGTATCCCTAGAGTCCACTCCTTCCCCATACTACTAGTGAAAGAGAAAATGTAAAGACTACCATTAAAGCAGCCCAAGCGAGACTTACTATATCCATCTAAATTATGTCTCCTATTTCTATGAAGGGATTATTCTACTATTGATCAATAATCATAGTGGAATCAAGGGTACAGAGTCAAAAAGGGATTCCGCCCTAAGGCCATGGATCAATCAGTTCAAGGAATTTACTCCTAACAAATTCTTATAGGAATTCTGGTAGAATTAGAGAGCATTAAAAATACGAGATACTATAGCCCTTTTTTCCTTAAAAAAGAAAGAGTACGGGAATGATGTCCTGAATAGAAGAAGCGGGAATAGGAAGATT
>NW_028260358.1:0-45276 GCF_056163025.1 Triticum urartu | reverse complement strand
GAATATATGACCCACGCTCCTTTAGGCTCTTTAAATTCCGTGGGTGGCGTAGCTACCGAGATCAATGCAGTTAATTATGTCTCTCCTAGAAGTTGGTTATCAACTTCTCATTTTGTTCTAGGATTCTTCTTTTTTGTGGGCCATTTATGGCATGCAGGAAGAGCCCGAGCTGCTGCAGCAGGTTTTGAAAAGGGAATCGATCGTGATTTGGAACCTGTTCTTTACATGAACCCTCTTAACTAAGATTTTCTTATTTATACCTGTTCTACTTTTTTTCTGTTTCTGGCTCGGTTATTCCATCTAGCCGAGCCATTCATTCCTTTTTATGAAAGAAAGATAAGGGACAGAAAAAAAAAATAAATAAAAATGAAAGAAACAAACGTATTCAATAAGCAAAAGGAGAGAGAGGGATTCGAACCCTCGATAGTTCCTAGAACTATACCGGTTTTCAAGACCGGAGCTATCAACCACTCAGCCATCTCTCCACAGCCTAATCCTTATTTTACTCCTACAAATAGAACATAGCCATATAAAAAATAAAAAGATTTATTAGCCTCTAGAAAGATATCAGATACAAGTTCCTTTTCGATATATCTCTGTATACTGTATACACGGATACAGGATCCGCTATACCCGCTTGTGAAATAAAGAGTAAATAATCTCTTCTCACCCCCATATCCAAATAAAAAAGCGGTTTAAGTAATAAATTTGAATTAAAGAGAAGAATCAATGGATTCATGATTAAACCCCTCCTACTTCTTGTATTTTTTTACAATTTTGGTTTAAGTGAGGGATCAAATATGTAGTCAACTTTATTTGATGGTAGCTTGGAGGATTAGAAATATGACTATTGCTTTCCAATTAGCTGTTTTTGCATTAATTGCGACTTCCTCAAGTCTTAGTAATTAGTGTACCCCTTGTATTTGCTTCTCCTGATGGTTGGTCAAATAATAAAAATGTTGTATTTTCCGGTACATCATTATGGATTGGACTAGTCTTTCTCGTAGCTATTCTGAATTCTCTCATTTCTTAAATGAAATTTGGTTAATATTTATTAACCCCATAAAAAAGAAATAATAAAGGCCATTTCTTCTAAAAAATTAGAATAGTGAGACGTATTAAAACGCAATTTGCGTTCCGAATTGCTAGCTCTTCTCTTTCAGTATTATGAAATTCCATTCCCATTAGAATATTCATTGACAGATAATAAAAAAAGGAAAACTCTAATATAATAGAAAATGAAATGAAACGGTCGACCCAGACATAGAAGGTCGACCCAGGCGGATATACGCTATAAAATATATACCGTAGCGAGCGTAGTTCAATGGTAAAATATCTCCTTGCCAAGGAGAAGATACGGGTTCGATTCCCGCCGCTCGCCCGCTTAATTTATCAAAGTACTATGATAAAAAGTTTAGTCTAGTTAACTGTTTAACTACTTATATTTAAATTAAGTATTAATTAGGTGTTAGTCTAGTGCCGTATCCCTTACTATCTTACCCTTCCTTTGCATCCCACTCAAAAAAAGAGGGCGCTCCAGAGGCAGAAATAGAACTCGCCAACAGAGCTCCAAAAATTGGGTATTAACTGAGACAAACAACGGGCAAACTTTTTTTAAAGGGAAGGGAGAGGTAGACTGTCCCTTTCGTTTCATTTTTATTTTCTGCAGGGTAGGGAGAGGCCTTGCGCCTTCTTTTTTTGAAGGCAAGTGACTTCGCAAACTGCTCAATTTTGCCCTCTAGGGCCGGGAACTAATGAATAAAAAAGGGTTGGATACGCCCCTCTACCATACATATCTAGAGAAATAGAATAGTCCTTTTATACAGACTGCTAAGTGCGGAGACGGGAATCGAACCCGTGACCTCAAGGTTATGAGCCTCGTGAGCTACCAAACTGCTCTACTCCGCTCTGGAGTACCCAGAAACTGGTGGACAAAAAAGGCTTGAATACAAGCCTCTAACATGTCTAGACAAATAGAATACTCCTTTTATACAGAATGGAGCGGGTAGCGGGAATCGAACCCGCATCGTTAGCTTGGAAGGCTAGGGGTTATAGTCGACGTTGGTTGATTATTTTTAACGTCTCTAATTCAAAAACCGAACATGAAATTTTGATTTCATTCGGCTCCTTTATGGATATTCTCACCACTTAACATCTATGTCAGCTTTTCTATTTGAATGGAACCAAAGCTCTCCGCTTTCTAGATGATCCTTATAGAGTAGGAGATAGAAATTCTATCTAAATTCATCTAATCTACTTACTTCGTTCCCTAATTTCATTCAAGAGATCCTGAGGAAAAGAATTGGGTTTCCACCGAGCTGAAACAATATGCGGATGGTTCTAGTAAACCAAAACTATCGTTTTTTAGCTATTTGGCTTCCTTATTCCTTATTTTAAGAAGATTTAGTTACGATTGGAAATCAACTTTTTTGTATCTTCATCCATAGATCCTTTACTCATATTTTCAAAATTGGAATACTTAATCCAATGCAAAATTATGCTTCGCGACTCTGTACTCATAATCCTATTTTTATTTTGGATGCAATTTAAATTAGTCTTTGGATACAAATCGCCAGAATGTATATTCTTCCTCAATATGCTATTGAGAGGAAAAGGATTTAATCCTTTATAAGAACTAAAGTTTTCATCGGAATATAAAAATAAAAAACTTAAGGATGCCTTAAGTATATCATTTCAAATTCAGTTATTAATAGAACGAATCACACTTTTACCACTAAACTATACCCGCTACATTGTAGATTATGGTATAAATGGTACCCTTTGTCAAGGATAGCCATTTGACAAGAAGGCTAATTCCCCCTTATTGAATCAGATGGAGAAGGTTCATGACACTGAGCCGTTGGTACTTCTACTTCGATCGCTCGCCTTTACTTTAGGATTTAGATAGCCCCTCTGGTCTGTAAAAAAAATCTTTTCTTACCATGCTAATAGCGCCTGAACCAAATGTATTTATTTTGATTAGGATCCTATTCTACGGTTACGACTACAATAATAATTATTTACTTTGCAAGGACGTAAGTGTGTCAGACTGCTAAATTGTTTTATTATTCCTACAATATAAACTAGGGGATATAGGGGGTAACACTGTCCCTATAAATTCCTTTTTTCCTTTTCTTTTTTGTCCAGAATTGAACAAAAAAGAAATTATGGAAGATGTTTTCTTCCCCCATTAAGTCCGAGCCATAGAGTAAGAGTGAGATGAGTTTTCCAAATTCATCATAGACTTTCCC
This sequence comes from Triticum urartu, assembly GCF_056163025.1. Taxonomy (NCBI): domain Eukaryota; kingdom Viridiplantae; phylum Streptophyta; class Magnoliopsida; order Poales; family Poaceae; genus Triticum; species Triticum urartu. The sequence continues at coordinate 42,025 of NW_028260358.1, read as the reverse complement.
TATGGCTTGATAGAAGTAAGCAGCAAAGAGTCGTAACTTAAAGAAAAAAACGGACAGGGCCGACAGATTTACCTGATGTAAAGAAGATCCTAAAAGTCTCTGATTAGTCGACTCTCTCCATTTAACACTTTCCTCTCTCTCCTTTTTTCCACTGACTCAATTCTAGTTTATTAGATTCTTGTTTAAAAGAATGCAAAAAGTTCAATAGAACTAAGAACACATAAAAAATAGCATAGAGGATCAAGGCCATTACCAAAAGTTCCTCCCAAGGATCCTATATCCTATTGGGTATCTGTTCCCCGCCTTTTCCCGCTAGGATCGGAAATCTTATATTTTCCATATCCATATACCGTTGAATCCTTGGGGTTCCAGAATCCGCCTATTTTACTAGTCTTCGGAAACGGAAAACCCTGAACCAAGAAGAGTTGGATATGTTATGTAGGGTATGTTTTTTTTTATTAATTTTATTTTGAGCTCTCAAGATATCGATATATACATATACAATCTCTACATAATGTCTCTCTCTCTATCTCTATATATTATATATATAATATGTACATTATGCAGTAGACCCATAATGGGAAATCCAAGTGGCTAATTTTTGAATTAAATAAAAAGCCCTTTTAACTCAGTGGTAGAGTAATGCCATGGTAAGGCATAAGTCATCGGTTCAAATCCGATAAAGGGCTTTTTAAATTAGTGGTAGAGTAATCTCGTGCTAAGACGTAAGTCGTTGGTTCGAATCTGATAGAGTACTTTTCTACTAAATTGATTCACTTTTTTTCTTTGTTTTTGAAACTTTCTCTATATTTTTAGAGAATTTTATGACTTAGTGCGGGATGGATGCATTTTTGGTATGAACACTAAATGAAGCACGGAGAATTAATCTATAACGATCAACTAAAAAAAAATCCTAGATGAAAACATAACAGAAAAGTTGGAAAAACTCTTTGCTTTGGATCTATTTATACTTTTCGAGTATATTGACAATTCCAAAAAACTGCTCATACTATGATTATAGTATAATCACGAGCGGTTGTATATGGCCCTATCGTCTAGTGATGCCCCTATCGTCTAGTGGTTCAGGACATCTCTCTTTCAAGGAGGCAGCGGGGATTCGACTTCCCCTGGGGGTAGGGAGTATTATGAAAGGAGGTTAATCATAGATTAGCAAAAACCCTAGAATAAATTCTTCCTGGGTCGATGCCCGAGTGGTTAATGGGGACGGACTGTAAATTCGTTGACAATGTCTACGCTGGTTCAAATCCAGCTCGGCCCAAACCAAAAATCTAGGGCTTCGTGAGTATGAACTAAATCCTTTTGTTTTTCTTCCATAAAATAAAATGTCTGATCTATAGAAATAAAAGATAAAGAAAAAAGGGAAATTTTTTTTTCTAATCCATATCTCTCTCATTCCTTTCTTACAAACAAAAGAGTTTTTCTTATTGAAGGCTGGATTATTATCCATTTTTAGTGATAAAAAATCACGACATACTAGTTATGTCACTCTCACTATACCCACGTATAATATAATATGTGGGTATGTAGTATATGATTCGTCTATTTCTTAGAGTACGAAAGACGAATCGAATCTTCTTATGGTTCTATTTAAGAATGGGTATGCCATACACCCCGCGGGGATTGTAGTTCAATTGGTCAGAGCACCGCCCTGTCAAGGCGGAAGCTGCGGGTTCGAGCCCCGTCAGTCCCGAACTAGGGTTCAATGAATGGAGAAATTGATATTTCCTTTTTCCATGAAAAAAAGGGGCAGGGAGCAAGATCAAATACCCACAGGGCACCCTTACTTCACTTTTTTATTTTGCATCTCTCATTAAAGAGGGAGGGAGGGCATATAGGAATTTTTTTTTCACTACTCCCAATCGATAAAGAAAGACACACATACGATATGTGGATTAGTAGAATTTAGGATATTATATTACTCTATCTTTCTTTATGATGATACCATCCTCATCTTAATTTCCTATTCCACTCTTATGGAATAGAGTACCGGTATTTTACCGGAATCCATACATAAATCGTATTCCCTTTTTATTTCAGACCTCTTTTCCCCATCTCACTTCTACTGCTTATTTGGATGTCTATGTGACCCATAGAAAGTGAAAGTTGGTCATATAATACATACATAATTGTATGTATAACTATAAGAAAAAGGAAGGGAAATTGTATAAGATTAAGAAAGTATAAGATTAAGAAAGCTCGTGGGTTAGAGATATAGAAAAGAAAAAGTAGAAAAAGGATTAAAAAAGAGGGAATTCCTAATCCAATCAAAAAACCCATTTTGGTCTTAGTGTGGATAGAGGATCTTCCTATGTTATACTATATAACTCTCATCCGTGAAATATAACTCTCATCCATGAATTGATTTGATAGATCCGATATTCATAATATTGAATTGATTCAGTATTATCAGAATGCAAGCCCTACCCTTGAATTTACAAGATACCCCTTTTTCCTCTCCATGGGATTACATCCCGAGTTATTGTGAAAATAAAAAATAAAGAGGTTATGGAAGTCAATATTCTCGCATTTATTGCTACTGCACTGTTCATTCTAGTTCCTACTTCTTTTTTACTTATTATTTATGTAAAAAACAGTCAGCCAAAATAATTAATTGGAATTCCAATTAATCATTGAAGAAATTAAAAAGGGATTAAATAAAAAAAATCCAAGTCTTAAATGAAAGGATCTGGTTGGAATCTTAAAGTGTGGTAGAAAGAACTACATATAGTTTTTTCTACGACACTTTAGATTCTTTCTATTATATTATCTTTGAATCTACATAGAATAGATTAGTAGATTGAAATAGTTAAGTAGTCTAATTCAATTTCTTTTTTCATTGCATCCACTTAATTTCAATCAGGTCAAAATAAAAAAATCTAAGACAATTCTTGACCAAAGAATCCATGGAAGGAAAGAAAAATAATATGAAGAATAGACTATAGTAAAAAGTAAAAGGAAATGGAAAATGTGTGATATGCCGTGAATAGTTCCGTGGAAGAAAGTCTAATTTTCTTATGTATAGAACTTTTTTTAACCATTCGTCATTTCTAGTAGAAATTCTGAATTGGTATAATGGCTCTTTCTTACATTACAACTTACAATACAAGAGTTTCTTACAGGAGTGAAACAAAACTAAAGAAAAAGATTAAAGAATAACGTTTGACAAAATGATTAATGCAAAATGATCCATTAAAGAAAAGAATTGATACAACAATTTGATTACTTAATCAATTAGTAGTATCCCTAGAGTCCACTCCTTCCCCATACTACTAGTGAAAGAGAAAATGTAAAGACTACCATTAAAGCAGCCCAAGCGAGACTTACTATATCCATCTAAATTATGTCTCCTATTTCTATGAAGGGATTATTCTACTATTGATCAATAATCATAGTGGAATCAAGGGTACAGAGTCAAAAAGGGATTCCGCCCTAAGGCCATGGATCAATCAGTTCAAGGAATTTACTCCTAACAAATTCTTATAGGAATTCTGGTAGAATTAGAGAGCATTAAAAATACGAGATACTATAGCCCTTTTTTCCTTAAAAAAGAAAGAGTACGGGAATGATGTCCTGAATAGAAGAAGCGGGAATAGGAAGATTTTTTATTCCTTTTGTTACTCTTTTTTTTTTTTTTAAGCAAAGGACGCCCGAATATACCATAAAATTATCGATAGATAAATATTTATTGGATACCTACCTTACCTAATGTTTATTTTTGACCTAAACCCTGCAGCCTTGCTTTGTATCATTCTATGAAAGAATGAAGAGATTTTATCCATAATACAACTCCTAAATTGATTTTTGATCGACCTATTTAATCTGATTCTCGTTAGAATTAAGTAGTCCTTACTTTAGTGTATGTAGGTAACATAAGATGTACGATAAAAAAATGTATAATAATTAGTAAGTCTTGATATTCTTTCGTGGAGTCCCTTCTTGAATCTTAGATTGAAAAAAAAAAAGAATGCCCCTTAGGGACCTTTCTTTGGATACCAAGATTTCTGACATCTTATCCTCGTATTTTAAAATTATCAAATCGAATCTCAATTAAGAACCAATTCAAATTCATATAATAAAAGAATAAGGAAACACTACCTCACCCCTATTGATAACCATTTTGGCCACTACCGTCAAAACAAACCCTAACCCTAGTTTGAGGATAGAACTATGGTATGGTTTCTCTAAACCCAGTATCGGCAGGCCCAGTTACTCTCTTGCCCGAACTTATGCGAAGTAAAAATTTATCGAATTCGATCAGCACTATAAAAAAAACCTAAGTATTTTATTGATCAGGCGGCACCCAGATTTGAACTGGGGATAAAGGATTTGCAGTCCCCTGCCTTACCGCTTGGCCATGCCGCCAAAAAATCCGATCAAAAATCTAGAAAACAGCAAGTATTCATCCACGTTTTCTTACGAAAAGCCCCTTTTATTTTGAATATAATTCTACTTACTTTTTTCCAATCTTTTTCAAAAAATCTATTCCTGCTTTTTTTGATCCAGTTTCTATTATTCTCCTCGATAGATTCTATCTTAAAACATACATTGTTAACACAATAAAACTTCCCATTTCTTTCTATTGAGATGAAAAAGAAGAAAAAGTGGATTTCTATTCACAGGCTGCAAAATTCAGAATAAATTGGAACCGTTAACTAGAATTCTCTTTTTTTTATTGCAGTAGTGAACTACTCTTAAATCGGTATTATCTCCCCCCCCCTTCAATGGCATAATAAAATATTATGGCTTTATGCTTAATCCGTGTATAGGTAAACTTTAGGTCCGAACAGCATTATTATCCAAAGATCCCCTTTATGTACATATCTCTATGGGGAATCATGCTTTAATTTTTCAAAGTATTAAATTAAATATCTTGAATAAAAAAAGGAAATTTGCTCTGATATAGAGTATAACCTGACTATCTTGGCGTACCCAAGTGAAATTACGATAAAAGAAAAGCATGGATATGGGGAGAGGTGGATAACTAGATTGGCATGTACTTAAAAAAGGGACTTACTTTATTTTAGAATTCCACAATGAAATACTGAATTTTCTAGCAATTATACTACTCCGATCCGAAATAAAAAAGAACCCTCAAATTATTTTGAGAAATTAAAGTAAGCACGCTATTCTAAATCGAAGTAAAGTCAAACTTTCTAGTATATTATATTACGGCTTTATTACATTCATAGAAAGGAGATAAAATGAGAAATCTTTGCCATCCAATCTGATTAGAATATCATAACATAAAGTATAAGTGGCAGAATTTTTTTTGTAGGAATGTTTTATCAATTCATTTTCATTTCATTTGTACCCCTGGCAAACTCGAACTTTCGTCCAAATGGTCTCTATTCATATGTATGAAATACATATATGAAATACGTATGTGGAGTTCCCTAGAATTTCATGTGATTCAGTAAACAGAATATAGATTCCATGATTGCTAGATCGATCCATAGGGATTGATGAAGAGTGAGCTGATAATGGAATTTTTCTTTGATAAACAGGAAACTTAAGATTAAGATGCTCCGGAATGGAAACGAGGGAATGTCCACAATACCCGGATTTAGTCAGATCCAATTCGAGGGATTTTGTAGGTTCATTAATCAAGCCTTGGCAGAAGAACTTGACAAGTTTCCAACAATTAAAGATCCAGATCACGAAATTGCATTTCAATTATTTGCGAAAGGATATCAACTGCTAGAACCCTCGATAAAAGAAAGAGATGCTGTGTATGAATCACTCACCTATTCTTCCGAATTATATGTATCTGCGAGATTAATTTTTGGTTTCGATGTGCAAAAGCAAACCATTTCTATCGGAAACATTCCTATAATGAATTCCTTAGGAACCTTTATTATAAATGGAATATACCGAATTGTGATCAATCAAATATTGCTAAGTCCTGGTATTTACTACCGCTCGGAATTAGATCATAAGGGAATTTCTATCTACACTGGCACTATAATATCAGATTGGGGGGGGAGATCGGAATTAGCAATTGATAAAAAAGAAAGGATATGGGCTCGCGTGAGTAGAAAACAAAAGATATCTATTCTAGTTCTATCATCAGCTATGGGTTCGAATCTAAGAGAAATTCTGGATAATGTTTCCTACCCTGAAATTTTCTTGTCTTTCCCGAATGCTAAAGAGAAGAAGAGGATTGAGTCAAAAGAAAAAGCTATTTTGGAGTTTTATCAACAATTTGCTTGTGTAGGTGGGGACCTGGTATTTTCGGAGTCCTTATGCGAGGAATTACAAAAGAAATTTTTTCAACAAAAATGTGAATTAGGAAGGATTGGTCGACGAAATATGAATCGGAGACTTAATCTTGATATTCCTCAGAACAATACATTCTTGTTACCACGAGATGTATTGGCCGCTACGGATCATTTGATTGGAATGAAATTTGGAACGGGTATACTTGACGATGACGATATGAATCACTTGAAAAATAAACGTATTCGTTCGGTTGCGGATCTGTTACAAGATCAATTCGGATTGGCTCTTGGTCGTTTACAACATGCAGTTCAAAAAACTATTCGTAGAGTATTCATACGTCAATCGAAACCGACTCCCCAAACTTTGGTAACTCCAACTTCAACTTCAATTTTATTAATAACTACTTATGAGACCTTTTTTGGCACATACCCGTTATCTCAAGTTTTTGATCAAACGAATCCATTGACACAAACTGTTCATGGGCGAAAAGTGAGTTGTTTAGGTCCTGGAGGGTTGACGGGGAGAACCGCAAGTTTTCGGAGCCGAGATATTCATCCGAGTCACTATGGGCGTATTTGTCCAATTGACACGTCTGAAGGAATCAATGTTGGACTTACTGGATCCTTAACAATTCATGCGAGAATTGATCACTTGTGGGGATCCATAGAGAGTCCGTTTTATGAAATATCTGCTGAGAAAGCAAAAGAAAAAAAAGAGAGACAGGTGGTTTATCTATCACGCAAATAGAGATGAATATTATATGATAGCAGCAGGAAATTCTTTGTCCTTGAATCAAGGTATTCAGGAAGAACAGGTTGTTCCGGCTAGATACCGTCAAGAATTCTTGACTATTGCATGGGAACAGATTCATGTTAGAAGTATTTTTCCTTTCCAATATTTTTCTATTGGGGGTTCTCTCATTCCTTTTATTGAGCACAATGATGCGAATCGGGCTTTAATGAGTTCTAATATGCAGCGCCAAGCAGTTCCGCTTTCTCGGTCCGAGAAATGCATTGTTGGAACTGGATTGGAACGCCAAACAGCTCTAGATTCGAGGGTTTCCATTATAGCCGAACGCGAGGGAAAGATCATTTCTACTGATAGTCATAAGATACTTTTATCAAGTAGTGGGAAGACTATAAGTATTCCTTTAGTTAACCACCGTCGCTCTAACAAAAATACTTGTATGCACCAAAAACCCCGGGTTCCACGGGGTAAATCCATTAAAAAAGGACAAATTTTAGCAGAAGGAGCTGCTACAATTGGGGGCGAACTTGCTTTAGGAAAAAACGTATTAGTAGCTTATATGCCATGGGAAGGTTACAATTTTGAAGACGCAGTACTAATTAGCGAACGTTTGGTATATGAAGATATTTATACCTCTTTTCACATCCGGAAATATGAAATTCAGACGGATACGACAAGCCAGGGCTCCGCTGAAAAAATCACTAAAGAAATACCACATCTAGAAGAACATTTACTCCGCAATTTGGACAGAAATGGAGTTGTTAGGTTGGGATCCTGGGTAGAAACTGGTGATATTTTAGTAGGTAAATTAACGCCTCAGATAGCGAGCGAATCATCTTATATCGCGGAAGCTGGATTATTACGGGCCATATTTGGCCTTGAGGTTTCCACTTCAAAAGAAACTTCTCTGAAATTACCTATAGGTGGAAGAGGGCGCGTTATCGATGTGAAATGGATCCAAAGGGACCCGCTCGACATAATGGTTCGTGTATATATTTTACAGAAACGTGAAATCAAAGTTGGGGATAAAGTAGCCGGAAGACATGGGAATAAAGGGATCATTTCCAAAATTTTGCCTAGGCAAGATATGCCCTATTTGCAAGATGGAACACCCGTTGATATGGTCTTCAATCCCTTAGGAGTACCCTCCCGAATGAATGTGGGACAAATATTTGAAAGCTCGCTCGGATTAGCGGGGGATCTGCTAAAGAAACATTATAGAATAGCACCCTTTGATGAGAGATATGAGCAAGAGGCTTCAAGAAAACTTGTGTTTTCAGAATTATATGAAGCCAGTAAAGAAACAAAAAATCCATGGGTATTTGAACCCGAGTACCCGGGAAAAAGCAGAATATTTGATGGAAGAACAGGCGACCCCTTTGAGCAACCTGTTCTAATAGGGAAGTCCTATATCTTAAAATTAATTCATCAAGTTGATGAGAAAATTCATGGGCGTTCTACTGGGCCCTACTCACTTGTTACACAACAACCGGTTAGAGGAAGAGCCAAGCAAGGGGGACAACGAGTAGGAGAAATGGAAGTTTGGGCTTTAGAAGGATTTGGTGTTGCTCATATTTTACAAGAGATACTTACTTATAAATCTGACCATCTTATAGCTCGCCAAGAAATACTTAATGCTACGATCTGGGGAAAAAGAATACCTAATCATGAGGATCCTCCAGAATCTTTTCGAGTGCTCGTTCGAGAACTACGATCTTTGGCTCTAGAACTGAATCATTTCCTTGTATCTGAAAAGAACTTCCAGGTTAATAGGGAGGAAGTTTGATCGGAATAAATATAAATTCTTTTCTTATTTCTATTTTATGATTGACCAATATAAACATCAACAACTTCAAATTGGACTCGTTTCCCCTCAACAAATAAAGGCTTGGGCTAACAAAAACCTACCTAATGGAGAAGTCGTTGGCGAAGTCACAAGGCCCTCTACTTTTCATTATAAAACCGATAAACCAGAAAAAGATGGATTGTTTTGCGAAAGAATCTTTGGACCCATAAAAAGCGGGATTTGCGCTTGTGGCAATTCTCGAGCGAGCGGAGCTGAAAACGAAGACGAAAGATTTTGCCAAAAATGCGGGGTCGAATTTGTGGATTCTCGGATACGAAGATATCAAATGGGATACATCAAACTCGCATGTCCCGTGACTCATGTGTGGTATTTGAAAGGTCTTCCTAGTTATATCGCGAATCTTTTAGATAAACCTCTTAAGAAGTTGGAGGGCCTAGTATACGGCGATTTCTCTTTTGCTAGGCCCAGCACTAAAAAACCCACTTTTTTACGATTACGAGGTTTATTCGAAGAGGAAATTGCATCCTGTAACCACAGCATTTCTCCCTTTTTTTCTACCCCAGGCTTTGCAACATTTCGAAATCGGGAAATTGCGACAGGAGCAGGTGCTATTAGAGAACAATTAGCAGATTTGGATTTGCGAATTATTATAGAGAATTCTTTGGTCGAATGGAAGGAATTAGAAGACGAGGGGTATAGTGGAGATGAGTGGGAAGATAGAAAAAGACGAATAAGAAAAGTTTTTTTGATTAGACGCATGCAATTGGCGAAACATTTTATTCAAACAAATGTAGAACCAGAATGGATGGTTTTGTGCTTATTACCGGTTCTTCCTCCCGAATTGAGACCTATTGTTTATAGGTCTGGAGATAAAGTAGTGACTTCAGACATTAATGAACTTTATAAGAGAGTTATCCGTCGGAACAACAATCTTGCCTATCTATTAAAAAGAAGTGAATTAGCGCCAGCAGATTTAGTAATGTGCCAGGAAAAATTGGTACAAGAAGCCGTGGATACACTTCTTGATAGTGGGTCCCGCGGGCAACCGACGAGGGATGGTCACAATAAAGTATACAAATCACTTTCAGATGTAATTGAAGGTAAAGAGGGAAGGTTTCGCGAGACTCTGCTTGGGAAACGGGTCGATTACTCGGGGCGTTCTGTCATTGTTGTGGGTCCTTCGCTTTCATTACATCAATGTGGATTACCTCTAGAGATAGCAATAAAGCTTTTTCAGCTATTTGTAATTCGCGATTTAATCACGAAACGCGCCACTTCTAATGTAAGGATTGCTAAAAGGAAAATTTGGGAAAAAGAACCCATTGTATGGGAAATACTTCAAGAAGTTATGCGGGGACATCCTGTACTGTTAAATAGAGCACCTACCCTGCATAGATTAGGCATACAGGCCTTTCAACCCACTTTAGTAGAGGGGCGTACTATTTCTTTACACCCATTAGTGTGTAAGGGTTTCAATGCGGACTTTGATGGAGATCAAATGGCTGTTCATCTACCTTTATCCTTGGAAGCTCAGGCAGAAGCCCGTTTACTTATGTTTTCTCATATGAATCTCTTATCTCCCGCTATTGGGGATCCTATTTGCGTACCAACCCAAGACATGCTTATCGGGCTTTATGTATTAACGATTGGAAAGCGTCGAGGTATTTGTGCAAATAGATATAATAGTTGCAGAAACTACCCAAATCTAAAAGTAAATTACAATAATAATAATAATTTTAAATATAGGAAAGATAAAGAACCCCATTTTTCTAGTTCTTATGATGCACTGGGAGCTTATAGACAAAAACTAATCAGTTTAGATAGTCCCTTGTGGCTACGATGGAACCTGGATCAACGCGTCATTGGGTCAAGAGAAGTTCCGATTGAAGTTCAATATGAATCTTTGGGGACTTATCATGAGATTTATGCCCACTATCTAATAATGGGAAATAGAAAAAAAGAAATTCGTTCGATATACATTCGAACCACTCTTGGTCATATTTCTTTTTATAGAGAAATAGAGGAAGCCATACAAGGATTTAGTCAGGCCTATTCATACACTACCTAAACAAGAAAGTTAGATTCGGCGATGCCCCTCCCCTTTCGGGGGGCATTCCGATTTCCCTAGTATCATCATTATTTGCCACGCGAATCCAGATTGAGATTGAGGCAATTAAGTTAATTAAATTTTCGAATCACTGACTCAGGCCCATTGTCGAATCCTACTCAGCAATTGTCGAATCCTACTCAGCCGAAAAGGGGGTACTTATGTATGGCGGAACGGGCCAATCTGGTCTTTCATAATAAAGAGATAGACGGAACTGGTATGAAACGACTTATTAGCAGATTAATAGATCATTTTGGAATGGGATATACATCCCATATACTGGATCAACTAAAGACTCTGGGCTTCCATCAAGCCACTACTACATCGATTTCGTTAGGAATCGAGGATCTTTTAACAATACCCTCTAAGGGATGGTTAGTCCAAGACGCGGAACAACAGAGTTTTCTTTTGGAGAAACACTATTATTATGGGGCTGTACACGCGGTAGAAAAATTACGCCAATCTGTTGAGATATGGTATGCGACAAGTGAATATTTGAAACAAGAAATGAATTCAAATTTTCGGATAACGGATCCTTCTAATCCAGTCTATCTAATGTCTTTTTCAGGAGCCAGAGGAAATGCATCTCAAGTACACCAATTAGTAGGTATGAGAGGATTAATGTCGGACCCTCAAGGACAAATGATTGATTTACCTATTCAAAGCAATTTACGCGAGGGACTTTCTTTGACAGAATATATAATTTCCTGCTATGGAGCCCGCAAAGGGGTTGTAGATACTGCTGTGCGAACAGCAGATGCTGGATATCTTACACGTAGACTTGTTGAAGTAGTTCAACATATTATTGTGCGTAGAAGAGATTGTGGTACTATCCGAGGTATTTCTGTAAGTCCTCAAAATGGGATGACGGAAAAACTTTTTGTCCAAACACTAATTGGTCGTGTATTAGCAGACGATATATATATCGGTTCACGATGCATTGCCGCGCGAAATCAAGATATTGGAATTGGATTAGTCAATCGATTCATAACTGCCTTTCGAGCACAACCATTTCGAGCACAACCAATATATATTAGAACCCCCTTTACTTGCCGAAGCACTTCTTGGATCTGTCAATTATGCTATGGCCGGAGTCCTACTCATAGTGATCTGGTCGAATTGGGAGAAGCCGTAGGTATTATTGCAGGTCAATCAATTGGGGAGCCAGGGACTCAACTAACATTAAGAACTTTTCATACTGGCGGAGTATTCACAGGGGGTACTGCCGACCTTGTACGATCCCCTTCGAATGGAAAAATAAAATTCAATGAGAATTTGGTTCACCCCACACGTACCCGTCATGGGCAGCCTGCTTTTCTATGTTATATAGACTTGCATGTAACTATTCAGAGTCAAGATATTCTATATAGTGTGAATATTCCCTCAAAAAGCTTGATTCTAGTGCAAAATGATCAATATGTAAAATCCGAACAAGTAATTGCGGAGATTCGTGCCGGAACGTCCACTTTACATTTTAAAGAAAGGGTACAAAAGCATATTTATTCTGAATCAGACGGCGAAATGCACTGGAGTACTGATGTTTACCATGCGCCCGAATATCAATATGGTAATCTTCGCCGATTACCAAAAACAAGCCATTTATGGATATTGTCAGTAAGTATGTGCAGATCCAGTATAGCGTCTTTTTCACTCCACAAGGATCAAGATCAAATGAATACTTATGGTAAAAAAGATAGGGAAATTCTTGATTATTCAACGTCGGATCGAATCATGTCCAATGGCCATTGGAATTTTATCTATCCTTCTATTTTTCAAGATAATTCAGATTTGTTGGCGAAAAAGCGAAGAAATAGGTTCGTCATTCCATTACAATATCATCAAGAACAAGAGAAAGAACTAATATCCTGTTTTGGGATTTCGATTGAAATCCCCCTTATGGGTGTTTTACGTAGAAATACTATTTTTGCTTATTTTGACGATCCCCGATACAGAAAAGATAAAAAGGGTTCAGGAATTGTTAAATTTAGATATAGGACCCTAGAAGAAGAATATAGGACTCGAGCGGAAGACTCAGAAGAGGAATATGAGACCCTAGAAGACGAATACAGGACCCGAGAGGACGAATATGAATATGAAACCCTAGAAGAATCTAAATATGGAATCCTAGAAGACGAATACGAATATGAAACCCTAGAAGACGAATATGGGAGCCCAGAAAACGAATATGGGAACCCAGAGAACGAATATAGGACTTTAGAGAAAGACTCAGAAGAGGAATATGGGAGCCCAGAGAGCAAATATAGGACCCAAGAGGACGAATATGGAACTCTAGAGGAAGACTCAGAAGACGAATATGGCAGCCCCGGGGAAAGCGCAGAGGAAAAATATGGTACTTTAGAGGAAGACTCAGAAGAAGATTCAGAGGACGAATACGAGAGCCCAGAGGAAGATTCCATCTTAAAAAAAGAGGGGGTTTGATTGAGCATCGAGGAACAAAAGAATTTAGTCTAAAATACCAAAAAGAAGTAGATCGGTTTTTTTTCATTCTTCAAGAACTTCATATCTTGCCGAGATCTTCATCCCTAAAGATACTTGACAATAGTATTATTGGAGTGAATACACAACTCACAAAAAATACAAGAAGTCGACTAGGCGGACTGGTCCGAGTGAAGAGAAAAAAAAGCCATACGGAACTCAAAATATTTTCCGGAGATATTCATTTTCCTGAAGAGGCGGATAAGATATTAGGTGGCTGTTTGATACCGCCAGAAAGACAAAAAAAAGATTCTAAGGAATCAAAAAAAAGGAAAAATTGGGTCTATGTTCAACGGAAAAAAATTCTCAAGAGCAAGGAAAAGTATTTTGTTTCCGTTCGCCCTACAGTGGCATATGAAATGGACGAAGGAAGAAATTTAGCAACACTTTTCCCGCAGGATCTCTTGCAAGAAGAAAATAATCTCCAAATTCGACTTGTCAATTTTATTTCTCATGAAAATAGCAAGTTAACTCAAAGAATTTATCACACAAATAGTCAATTTGTTAGAACTTGCTTAGTAGTGAATTGGGAACAAGAAGAAAAAGAAAAGGCTGGTGCTTCCCTTGTTGAGGTAAGAGCAAATGATCTTATTCGCGATTTCCTAAGAATTGAGTTAGTCAAGTCCACTATTTCGTATACACGAAAAAGGTATGGTAGGACAAGTGCAGGACCGATTCCCCATAATAGGTTAGATCGCGCCAATATCAATTCTTTTTATTCCAAGGCGAAGATTGAATCACTTAGCCAACATCCAGAAGCTATTGGCACTTTGTTGAATCGAAATAAAGAATACCACTCTTTGATGATTTTGTCGGCATCCAACTGTTCTCGAATTGGTTTATTCAAGAATTCAAAACATCCCAATGCGATAAAAGAATGGAATCCTAGAATTCCTATTCGAGAAATTTTTGGGCCCTTAGGCGCTATTGTAGCTAGTATATCGCATTTTTCTTCATCTTACTATTTACTAACGCATAATAAAATCCTGTTAAAAAAATATTTGTTCGTTGACAATTTAAAACAAACCTTCCAAGTACTTCAAGAACTTAAATACTCTTTAATAGATGAAAATAAAAGGATTTCTAATTTCGATAGTAACATAATGTTGGATCCATTCCTTTTGAATTGTCACTTTGTCCATCATGATTCTTGGGAAGAGACATTGGCAATAATTCACCTTGGACAATTTATTTGTGAAAATGTATGTCTATTTAAATCGCACATAAAAAAATCCGGTCAAATTTTCATTGTAAATATGAATTCCTTTGTTATAAGAGCAGCTAAACCTTATTTGGCCACTACAGGAGCAACTGTTAATGGTCATTATGGAGAAATCCTTTACAAGGGAGATAGGTTAGTTACGTTTATATATGAAAAATCGAGATCTAGTGACATAACGCAAGGTCTTCCAAAAGTGGAACAAATCTTTGAAGCGCGTTCAATTGATTCATTATCCCCGAATCTCGAAAGGAGAATTGAGGATTGGAATGAGCGTATACCAAGAATTCTTGGGGTCCCTTGGGGATTCTTGATTGGAGCTGAGCTAACCATAGCCCAAAGTCGTATCTCTTTGGTTAATAAAATCCAAAAGGTTTATCGATCCCAAGGGGTACAGATCCATAATAGACATATAGAGATTATTATACGCCAAGTAACATCAAAAGTGCGGGTTTCCGAAGATGGAATGTCTAATGTTTTTTCGCCTGGGGAATTAATCGGACTATTGCGAGCGGAACGAGCAGGACGAGCTTTGGATGAATCGATCTATTATCGGGCAATCTTATTGGGAATAACAAGGGCTTCCCTGAATACCCAAAGTTTCATATCTGAAGCAAGTTTTCAAGAAACTGCTCGAGTTTTAGCAAAAGCTGCCCTACGAGGTCGCATTGATTGGTTGAAAGGCTTGAAAGAAAACGTAGTTCTGGGGGGGATTATACCTGTTGGTACCGGATTCCAAAAATTTGTGCATCGTTCCCCACAAGACAAGAACCTTTATTTCGAAATAAAAAAAAAAAATCTATTCGCGCTCGGAAATGAGAGATTTTTTGTTTCTCCATACAGAATTAGTTTCTTCAGATTCTGACGTAACAAACAATTTTTATGAGACATAAGAACCCCCATAAAAATATTTTTTACTTTACTAGACTTTTGAACTTAGAACACTAACAGGTCAAATTTTAGATTTTTAAGATTTTTATTTTAATAAGTAAAACAAGTCAGTTAATTCATTAAGGTGGTTATGTTTATACCATGTATCAATGGCCAACTCTTATCTTAGTACAAGGTTCTCTCGGAACAATTATTATTTATTTCAAGCTATTTCGGATCTTTCTTAATCTTCAAAAAGAACTAAATTCCGTAATGGAATGGTAGGATTAAAAAAAAGGAAGTGTGGAAAAAATGACAAGAAGATATTGGAACATTAATTTGAAAGAGATGATAGAAGCAGGAGTTCATTTTGGTCATGGTATTAAGAAATGGAATCCTAAAATGGCCCCTTACATTTCGGCAAAGCGTAAAGGTACTCATATTATAAATCTCGCTAGAACGGCTCGTTTTTTATCAGAAGCTTGTGATTTAGTTTTTGATGCAGCAAGTCAGGGAAAAAGTTTCTTAATTGTTGGTACCAAAAAAAGAGCAACAGATTTAGTAGCATCAGCTGCAATAAGGGCTCGTTGTCATTATGTTAATAAAAAGTGGTTCAGTGGTATGTTAACGAATTGGTCGATTACGAAAACTAGACTTTCTCAATTTAGAGACTTAAGAGCAGAAGAAAAAATGGGAAAATTCCACCATCTCCCAAAAAGAGATGTGGCAATCTTGAAGAGAAAATTATCTACTTTGCAAAGGTATCTCGGCGGGATCAAATATATGACGAGATTGCCAGACATTGTGATCGTCCTTGATCAGCAAAAAGAGTATATAGCTCTTCGGGAATGTGCCATTTTGGGGATTCCTACTATTTCTTTAGTCGATACAAATTGTGACCCGGATCTCGCGAATATATCGATTCCAGCCAACGATGACACTATGACTTCAATTCGATTGATTCTTAACAAATTAGTATTTTCAATTTGTGAGGGCCGTTCTCTCTATATAAGAAATCGTTGATTAAGAATATATAGTGAATTCTTGGGCAACTGCGTAAATTTATGGAATCACTTACTTTACTATATCTTTTTTTTTGCATAGAATTTTTTTTGCATAGAAAAAAGAAGGGGAATATTGATATATATTAGAGGGTATTGATATATATTATGATCTGATGTGCTTTCTTGGTATCCTAAATATAAGATTAATACTTCAAGTTGCTGAGTTGAGAAAGAGATGGTTGAATCAAAAGAATTCCTTTTTTGAAGTTCAATTTTTATCAGAGGACAATATGAATATTATACCTTGTTCCATTAAAACACTCAAGGGGTTATACGATATATCGGGTGTAGAAGTAGGCCAACACTTCTATTGGCAAATAGGAGGTTTCCAAATTCATGCCCAAGTACTCATCACTTCTTGGGTCGTAATTACTATCTTGCTAGGTTCAGTTGTCATAGCTGTTCGGAATCCACAAACCATCCCGACCGACGGTCAGAATTTTTTTGAATATGTCCTTGAGTTTATTCGAGACTTGAGCAAAACTCAGATTGGAGAAGAATATGGTCCCTGGGTTCCCTTTATTGGAACTATGTTCCTTTTTATTTTTGTTTCGAATTGGTCGGGTGCTCTTTTACCTTGGAAAATTATAGAGTTACCCCATGGGGAATTAGCAGCGCCCACGAATGATATAAATACTACTGTTGCTTTAGCTTTACTCACGTCAGCGGCATATTTTTATGCTGGTCTTAGCAAAAAAGGATTGAGCTATTTCGAGAAATATATTAAACCAACTCCAATCCTTTTACCAATTAACATCCTAGAAGATTTCACAAAACCATTATCGCTTAGCTTTCGACTTTTCGGGAATATATTGGCGGATGAATTAGTCGTTGTTGTTCTTGTTTCTTTAGTCCCCTTAGTAATCCCTATACCGGTCATGTTTCTTGGATTATTTACAAGCGGTATTCAAGCTCTTATTTTTGCAACATTAGCCGCAGCCTATATAGGTGAATCCATGGAGGGTCATCATTGAATTGACTCTTTTTGGAAATAGTATTTTTTTTTTTTGCAGCTTAGCTCAATTCATGCATGGTTCCAGATAATCTGCTTGGTTGCAAAAAAATAGTTAGAAATGCGTATGAATATATAGCCTAGAGTTGTAGGAGAGAGAATAGAATAGACTATATTATGGAATTTTCAAAGTATATATGCATTAAGGAGGGTGGAGTCAGGCTAGATCTATACTATAATATCCTTAATGTCTATAAGTGGAGTCCTCTTTTATGCAGGTTTCCACTTTAAGCAATGATTTTAGAATCCGATTCAATAGAAAATGAGAAAATATGCAAACAAAATAGAAGAAACAAATGTATATATATAGGATATTATATTATATATTCCTAGGTTAGATTCATTATCTAATCCGATATATGGATATGGAATTCCCTTCTATGTAGTTCGGACAATTCACATTATCATTTCAATTTGATTTCAATTTGTACTTTTTAGTTACTTTACTTCTCCCCAATAGAGCTTAGAAGTAAGAATTTATTGGTTGATTGTATCCTTAACCATTTCTTTTTTTTGACACGAGGAACTACTCACCATGAATCCACTAATTGCTGCTGCTTCTGTTATTGCTGCTGGATTGGCCGTAGGGCTTGCTTCTATTGGACCTGGAGTTGGTCAAGGTACTGCTGCAGGACAAGCTGTAGAAGGTATTGCGAGACAGCCAGAAGCAGAAGGTAAAATACGAGGTACTTTATTGCTTAGTCTAGCTTTTATGGAAGCTTTAACAATTTATGGACTAGTTGTGGCACTAGCGCTTTTATTTGCGAACCCTTTTGTTTAATCTTAAAAAAAAAATTCTTTCGATTTCGATTAGATACTTTTTTCTTTTTTTAGTAAATTGGTATTTGCTTCCACAATTCCAATTATATCAATACTTTATTTAATTTACTCCTATTTATTACTCCTGGAATTATCTATTTATCGGGACAGATAATACCCCATTCTAGGAAGGGCTGAGTTGAGTATTATTAATTTAGAAGATATGCTCACCTTCTTATTTCCCGTCCTTAGTTTAGGAAAGTGGAAAGTTTTTTCCTTTTATTTTAGGAATTTTGGGAACAGAACATTTCAACAAAGGAAGTCTTTCACCGGTCAAACAAGACGTAAGACTTAATCTAAAAGAAATTACTAGATTGAATCTATTTGCATTAAAAAAACCGATCAAAAAAGGGCGAGCGAAGTAAGTGATCGAAAAACTTTGTTCTTTGTTCGTCCTATCTATAAGAGGAGAGCATATGAAAAATGTAACCCATTCTTTCGTTTTTTTAGCTCACTGGCCATCCGCTGGCAGTTTCGGGCTTAATACCGATATTTTAGCAACAAATCTAATAAATCTAACTGTAGTGGTTGGTGTTTTGATTTTTTTTGGAAAGGGAGTGTGTGCGAGTTGTCTATTTCAAGAATAGATTGGATCTATCCGGCTGCACTTTATAATATTTTTTAGTATTTTTCGGATAAATAAGAAAAGGGTGCACGATCTCGACGAATTACTTCTGAATAAATTCAGAAATCATATGGAAGAACCATAGCATTTCGCGACTCATTGGTAAATCAACTTTGATTCTCTATAAACCAAGAATGTGAGACCATTAACACGGTTAAAGCTAAACTGCTTGAAGTCCAGGCAAAAAGAGGTACTCTTTCTACAACTATATTAGTATTAGTACCAATTTAAACGGGAAATAGCTAATGTAAAATTTATCTGATATAGAACACTCATATCGATAAAATGGTTTGAACTATTTACTAGAAAAAAAAAGGGGGCACCCTGCCCTTTTTTAACCAATGCCGAATCGACGACCTATGTATAAAAAAGAGAAATTTTTTGGATTTGAAGAAAAAAAAAATAAAAAAGAATTCTATTAATTTTCATTTTCCATTTATTTAGTTAGTTTTTCTTAATGAAATTGAAATTATTAACTAGAGGGCAAATAAAAATAAAGAAACAACTTTGCTGACCATGATATATTTTTATCTAGGCGGAAGAGTCCTCTTAATATTTATCTAGTCTTATATAGGTTTCGGTATATTGAAATATAAACATAAAAAAGAAGATAGAGGATAGGCTCATTACTTAAAAAAAAGATATGGAAATAGCTATAGAAAAAAAAAAAGGAGCGTGAGAGCCAAATGAATCGAAAGATTCATGTTTGGTTCGGGAAGAGATCATAAAAGTTGTAAACTTACAAAATAATCTACTTTCATTAAAAGATTTATTAGATAATCGAAAACAGAGGATCTTGAGTACTATTCGAAATTCAGAAGAATTGCGTAGAGGGACCATTGAGCAACTCGAAAAAGCTCGGATTCGATTACAGAAAGTCGAACTAGAAGCGGATGAGTATCGAATGAATGGATACTCTGAGATAGAACGAGAAAAAGCAAATTTGATTAATGCTACTTCTATTAGTTTGGAACAATTGGAAAAGTCTAAAAACGAAACCCTTTATTTTGAAAAACAAAGGGCAATGAATCAGGTCCGACAGCGGGTTTTCCAACAGGCCGTACAAGGAGCTCTAGGAACTCTGAATAGTTGTTTGAATACCGAGTTACATTTCCGTACGATTCGTGCTAATATTGGCATTCTCGGGTCCCTGGAATGGAAGAAATAATTAAATTAATTAGGCCTTGAACTTCTACTTTCGTTTAGAATTTAGGCATTATTTTTCCCCTTGCTTCCGAAAAAAGAGTCAAGAAACACTAATGGCAACCCTTCGAGTCGACGAAATTCATAAAATTCTCCGCGAACGTATTGAACAATATAATAGGAAAGTAGGGATTGAGAATATAGGTCGCGTAGTTCAAGTGGGGGATGGGATTGCTCGTATTATAGGTCTTGGTGAAATAATGTCAGGTGAATTAGTCGAATTTGCAGAAGGTACTAGGGGTATTGCTCTGAATTTGGAATCCAAAAATGTTGGGATTGTATTAATGGGCGATGGGTTGATGATACAAGAGGGAAGTTTTGTAAAAGCAACAGGAAGAATTGCTCAGATACCCGTGAGTGAGGCTTACTTGGGTCGTGTTGTAAATGCTCTGGCTAAACCTATTGATGGGAAAGGCGAAATTATAGCTTCCGAATCTCGCTTAATTGAATCTCCTGCTCCAAGTATAATTTCCAGGCGTTCCGTATACGAACCTCTTCAAACAGGGCTTATTGCTATCGATTCGATGATCCCTATAGGGCGCGGTCAGCGAGAGTTAATTATTGGGGACAGACAGACTGGCAAAACAGCAGTAGCCACAGATACAATTCTCAATCAAAAAGGGCAAGGTGTAATATGTGTTTATGTAGCTATCGGTCAAAGAGCATCCTCCGTAGCTCAAGTAGTAACTACTTTCCATGAGGAGGGGGCCATGGAATACACTATTGTAGTAGCTGAAATGGCGGATTCACCTGCTACATTACAATACCTCGCTCCTTATACGGGAGCAGCCCTGGCTGAGTATTTTATGTACCGCGAACGGCATACTTTAATAATTTATGATGATCTCTCCAAACAGGCACAAGCTTATCGCCAAATGTCCCTTCTATTAAGAAGACCTCCCGGACGTGAGGCTTATCCAGGGGATGTTTTTTATTTGCATTCACGCCTTTTAGAAAGAGCCGCTAAATTAAATTCTCTTTTAGGCGAAGGAAGTATGACCGCTTTACCAATAGTTGAGACTCAATCTGGAGACGTTTCCGCCTATATTCCTACTAATGTAATCTCCATTACAGATGGACAAATATTCTTATCTGCGGATCTATTCAATGCCGGAATTCGACCCGCTATTAATGTGGGTATTTCTGTTTCCAGAGTAGGATCCGCGGCTCAAATTAAAGCCATGAAACAAGTAGCTGGCAAATCAAAATTGGAACTAGCGCAATTCGCAGAGTTACAAGCCTTTGCACAATTCGCCTCTGCTCTCGATAAAACAAGTCAGAATCAATTGGCAAGGGGTCGACGATTAAGGGAATTGCTTAAACAATCCCAGGCAAATCCTCTCCCAGTGGAAGAGCAGATAGCTACTATTTATACCGGAACAAGAGGATATCTTGATTCGTTAGAAATTGAACAGGTAAATAAATTTCTGGATGAGTTACGTAAACATCTAAAAGATACTAAACCTCAATTCCAAGAAATTATATCTTCTAGCAAGACATTCACCGAGCAAGCGGAAATCCTTTTGAAGGAAGCTATTCAGGAACAGCTGGAACGGTTTTCTCTTCAGTAACAAATAAATTTTGCATGTCTACTCTTGTTAGTAGAATAGGAATCGTTGAGAAAGCTTTTTCATTTGAATCATGCAAAAAAGTTTTCTTTGTTTTTAGTTTAGTATAGTTATTTAAAGAATAGATAGAAATAAGATTGCGTCCAATAGGATTTGAACCTATACCAAAGGTTTAGAAGACCTCTGTCCTATCCATTAGACAATGGACGCTTTTCTTTCATATTTTATTCTTTCTTTTATTTTTTTGCTTCTTCCGAGAAAAAACTGTTAGACCAAAACTCTTTTAGGAAATCAAAAAATCCAGATACAAATGCATGATGTATATATTATATCATGCATATATCATAAAGAAGGAGTATGGAGGCGGTAGTGGGAATCGAACCCGCAACCCCAAGGTTATGAGCCTTATGAGCTACCAAACTGCTCTATACTCTTAAACTAAAGAGGGGTAACTAGTGGATAAAAGAGGGTTGGATACGCCCCTCTACCAATATCTATACAAATAGAATAGTCCATTTATACAGAATGGTAAAGAGGGCTCCTCTATGATTATCAATTCCAGAAATCCATACAAATACGAAAGGGTATTTTATCCTTACCAACTGGATCTTGTTGCACCCGGTAACAAACATTCATAAACCATTTCTCGAAGTACGTGTCCGGATAGCCCAAAATGTCGATAGTTAGCTCTAGGTCTTCCGGTCAAAAAACAACGTCGATGAAGGCGTGTAGGTGCACTATTACGCGGTAGGGATTGCAATTTTTCTCGCATTTTCGTTTTTTCACTCAAACTCAAGGGAGAAACTTTGCTTCTTATCTTTTTTTTTAAAGATTGACGAATCAAATGATATTTCTGTTCTAATTTCTGCCGCTTCTTCTCCCTCTGAATCAAACTTTTTTTTGCCATAATGTGTCGTTGCTATTATTACCAAGTATACGGTTCTAATCCTAGATGGAAAAATAAATAGAAAAAGAAATCTAAAAAGGCAGATCCTCCCTCTCTATCAAGAGTAATGAACTAGGTGCTGATACAGTACAAAAAAACAAACTAAATTAACCAAACTTGCCTGATGTTGAGGCAATCAAGAAAGCTGCATAAGTGAATATATAACCCACGGAAAAGTGAGCTAATCCAACCAATCTTGCTTGCACAATGGAAAGAGCCACGGGCTTATCTCTCCAGCGAATTAAATTAGCTAAAGGTGTGCGTTCATGAGCCCATGCTAAAGTCTCAATTAATTCCTGCCAATACCCCCGCCAGGAAATTAAGAACATAAATCCAGTAGCCCAAACAAGATGTCCAAATAAGAACATCCACGCCCATACCGATAAACTATTCATCCCAAAAGGATTATATCCATTGATAAGTTGTGAAGAGTTTAACCATAGGTAATCTCTTAACCATCCCATCAAATAAGTGGAGGATTCATTAAATTGTGAAACGTTGCCCTGCCATAATGTGATATGTTTCCAATGCCAATAAAAAGTAACCCACCCAATGGTATTTAACATCCAGAAAACTGCCAAATAAAATGCGTCCCAAGCAGAAATATCACAAGTACCGCCGCGCCCTGGGCCGTCACAAGGAAAACTATATCCAAAATCCTTTTTATCTGGCATTAATTTGGAACCGCGTGCATCTAAAGCGCCCTTTACTAAAATCAATGTAGTTGTATGCAAACCTAGAGCAATAGCATGATGAACCAAGAAATCCCCAGGTCCTATTGTTAAGAAAAGCGAATTACTATTCTCATTAACAGCATTCAACCATCCGGGCAACCATAGGCTTCGACCCGCATTGAAAGCGGGGCCATTCGTTGAAGATAAGAGTATATCGAACCCATATGTCGTCTTGCCATGAGCAGATTGTATCCATTGGGCAAATATAGGTTCGATCAAGATTTGCTTTTCTGGAGTACCAAAAGCAAGCATGACGTCGTTATGAACATAAAGGCCCAAGGTATGGAATCCTAGAAAGAGGCTAGCCCAACTTAAATGAGATATGATAGCTTCTTTATGGTCTAACATTCTTGCCAATACATTATCCTCATTCTGTTCCGGATTGTAATCCCTAATGAAAAAAATAGCTCCATGAGCAAAAGCCCCTGTCATGATGAACCCTGCAATATATTGGTGATGAGTATATAAAGCAGCTTGAGTAGTAAAGTCTTGTGCTATGAATGCATAAGGAGGTAAAGAGTACATATGTTGAGCTACTAAGGAAGTAATAACCCCTAAAGAAGCTAGAGCAAGACCTAACTGAAAATGAATCGAATTGTTGATTGTGTCATAAAGGCCCTTATGCCCACGCCCTAATCGACCCCCCGGAGGAGTATGCGCTTCTAAAAGATCTTTAATACTGTGCCCAATTCCGAAGTTAGTTCGATACATGTGACCGGCAATGAGAAAAATAAATGCAATAGCTAAATGATGGTGAGCCATATCGGTCAGCCACAAACTTTGTGTTTGTGGATGGAATCCCCCAAGAAGAGTTAGAATGGCAGTTCCCGCTCCTTGAGCGGTACCAAATAAATGATTACTCGAATCAGGGTTTTGGGCATAAAGATTCCATTGACCCGTCAAAAGGGGTCCCAACCCCTGGGGATAGGGTAATACATCTAAGAAATTATTCCATCGAACGTACTCCCCCCTGGATGCGGGAATAGCAACATGAACTAAATGTCCTGTCCAAGCCAAAGAACTTACCCCGAAAAGTCCTGACAAATGATGATTGAGACGAGATTCCGCGTTTTTGAACCACGAAAGGCTTGGTTTCCATTTGGGTTGTAGATGTAACCAACCCGCTATTAAGGACAGCGTAGAAAGAAATAATAGAAAAAGAGCTCCAGTATAAAGATCCTCATTGGTGCGTAATCCTATTGTATACCACCACTGATAAACTCCAGAATAAGCAATATTCACTGGACCAGCAGCACCTCCTCGAGTAAAGGCTTCCACAGCGGGTTGACCAAAATGAGGATCCCAAATCGCATGAGCAATAGGTCTTACGTGTAAAGGATCCTGTATCCATGATTCAAAATTTCCTTGCCAAGCTACATGAAACAGATTTCCGGACGTCCATAGAAAGATTATTGCTAATTGCCCAAAGTGAGAAGCAAAAATGTTCTGATAAAGACGTTCTTCAGTAATATCATCATGACTTTCGAAATCATGTGCGGTAGCAATACCAAACCAAATACGACGAGTAGTGGGGTCCTGAGCTAAGCCTTGGCTAAACCTGGGAAATCTTAATTCCATAATGCCTTTCAAATCCTCCTAGCCACTATCCTACTGCAATAATTCTCGCTAAGAAGAATGCCCATGTCGTGGCAATTCCACCCAGAAGGTAATGGGTTACTCCTACAGCGCGTCCTTGTATAATGCTCAAGGCTCTAGGCTGAGTAGCAGGAGCAACTTTTAATTTGTTATGAGCCCAAACGATAGATTCAATGAGTTCTTGCCAATAACCACGGCCGCTGAATAAAAACATTAAACTGAAGGCCCAGACAAAATGAGCACCTAAGAAAAAAAGACCATATGCAGATAATGAAGAACCATAAGACTGAATGACTTGCGATGCCTGTGCCCACAAGAAATCTCGAAGCCACCCATTAATCGTAATGGAACTCTGTGCAAAGTTTCCCCCTGTAATATGAGTTACCACCCCTTGATCACTTATAGTACCCCAAACATCCGACTGCATTTTCCAACTGAAATGGAAAATGACTACCGAAATTGCATTGTACATCCAGAATAAACCTAAGAAAACATGATCCCAGGCGGATACTTGACATGTTCCCCCTCGGCCAGGCCCATCGCAAGGAAAGCGAAAACCTAGATTTGCTTTATCGGGTATCAAACGGGAACTCCGAGCAAATAAAACACCTTTCAAAAGTATTAATACAGTCACATGTATGGTAAATGCATGAATGTGATGGACTAAAAAATCTGCGGTTCCTAATGGAATAGGTAACAAAGCCACTTTGCCACCTACTGCTACTAACTCGCCGCCTCCCCACGTTAAGCTAGTACTTGTTGTTGCACCAGGAGCTGTTACGCCAGGCGCAGTAGCATGGATATTTTGTACCCATTGAGCAAAGATAGGTTGTAATTGTATGGCAGTATCCGAAAACATATCTTGTGGACGGCCTAAAGCACTCATGGTATCATTATGAATGTACAAGCCAAAACTGTGAAAACCTAGAATATACATACCCAGTTAAGGTGGGATATGATTGCATCGCGGTGTCTAAGGACGCGATCTAATAGATCGTTGTATCGAGTAGTTGGATCATAGTCTCTTACCATAAAAATTGCTGCATGTGCAGCAGCACCGACTATTAGAAATCCGCCAATCCACATGTGGTGTGTGAACAAGGAAAGTTGTGTACCATAGTCAGTAGCTAGGTATGGATAGGGAGGAGGCATAGAATACATATGATGAGCTACAACAATGGTTGTAGAGCCTAGCATAGCTAGGTTAAGAGATAATTGAGCATGCCATGACGTTGTTAAGATTTCATAAAGACCCTTATGGCCTTGTCCTGTAAATGGGCCTTGTGAGCCTCCAAAATATCTTTAAGTCCATGGCCAATACCCCAATTGGTCCTATACATATGACCTGCGATTAGGAAAAGAATAGCAATAGCTAAATGATGGTGCGCAATATCGGTCAGCCAGAGACCACCGGTTACTGGATCTAGTCCTCCGCGAAAAGTCAGAAATTCTGCGTATTTGGACCAATTTAAAGTGAAAAAAGGGGTTGCTCCTTCGGCAAAACTAGGATAAAGTTGAGCCAAAAGGTCCCGATTCAAGATAAATTCATGAGGAAGTGGTATCTCTTTAGGATCCACCCCAGCGTCAAGAAATTGGTTAATTGGTAAAGATACATGAATTTGGTGCCCCGCCCAAGAAAGAGACCCAAGTCCTAATAATCCCGCTAAGTGGTGATTCAACATGGATTCTACATCTTGGAACCAGGCCAATTTGGGAGCGGCTTTGTGATAATGGAACCAACCAGCAAAAAGCATTAACGCTGCAAAAATCAATGCACCAATTGCAGTACAATAGAGTTGTAATTCACTAGTTATTCCAGATGCTCGCCAAAGCTGAAAAAAACCAGAGGTTATTTGGATTCCTCGGAAACCCCCGCCTACATCACCATTCAATATTTCTTGCCCTACTATAGGCCAAACTACCTGAGCACTGGGTCCAATGTGAGTAGGATCACTTAGCCATGCTTCATAATTGGAAAAACGGGCGCCATGAAAGTACATGCCACTCAACCAAAGAAAGATAATGGAAAGTTGCCCGAAATGAGCACTAAAGACTTTTCGAGAAATCTCCTCCAAATCACCAGTATGACTATCGAAATCGTGAGCATCAGCATGTAGGTTCCAGATCCAAGTGGTAGTATCAGGGCCCTTAGCTAGTGTTCTTGAGAAATGGCCGGGTCTGGCCCATTCCTCAAAAGATGTTTTTACAGGATCCCTATCCACAACAATTTTTACTTCTGGTTCCGGCGAACGAATAATCATTAAGTCCTCCTCTTTCCGGACAAGACATACAAAGAGACCCGCCAACTGTCTTTTTAGTGAATCTTTGAAAGATATATATTTTGAAAGATAGATTTTGAAAGATAGATTTTGAAAGATAGATATTGTGATTAGTTCTTTTCTTTACTATCTACCATCCTTCTATTTTTTTTTTAGTTATTCACTGGAGCAATTATATATTGAAGTCAATCCGAGGCAAGTGTTCGGGTCTATTATGACATAAAGATTAGGTGCCTAACGGACATTGTTTATCTTGAAAAACAAATATTTCTCGACGTAAGAAAAAAATCTTTTTTATTTTTAATTTAAGAAACTAGTGTATTTTTTTTGAGGGCATAAGCTCCTATCTATATCTACTTTCCTTGAGCATAATATAGGGTTTTTTATTTGATTCTAAATTCCAAGATAACTCATTAGAATTATTAATAAGATGGTCCTAATATATTAGCAATATTTAGATTGCCCCCTCTTTTTATTCACTTTATTACTTCTATTCTAGACCCTATCCCTATGGTTTATTCTTATGAAATATCATATAAAATAGAAGGTATAAGAAATGGATATAATGAAATTCTTGATTCGATCTTACGACCTAATTTATTTGATTAATGGATCAACAACCAAACCACCCATTTTATGAAAAAGAAGGAGCATGGTCTTATTCAAATTCAAAGCGCTTCGTAATCTTCAACCAGTTCTGTGCTTCAATATAATTTCCCGGAGTAAGCGCTATAGCTTGTTTCCAATATTCAGCAGCTTGATCAAACCAAGCTTCCGCAATTTCCGAATCACCCTGTAGAATGGCCTGTTCTCCTCGGTCGGAATAGGAAGTTCCTTCCCTTAGAACCGTACTTGAGAGTTTCCTACCTCATACGGCTCAGAAATTGCTATCTGAATTTCCCCTATCTTAACTGAATTCGATTTATCAAAAATCGATCCAATTTGTTCTTGGGTTAAGCAGAAGAAATTAATTACCTAAGTTTCAAACCCTAATTTTTATCAATAATCAGTTTGATCTTTTTTCCCACCTTCAGAAGAATGAAGCATAGATAGATATAGAGCCTTCGTTCAAATTTTCTGAGAGGTAACTATCCCGGTTTCATATATGAAATCTCTATAGAATCCTTGAAAAAGACTTTTTTCCATAAGAAAGAAAAAAGAACTTACTATCTTTGGGATCTGATACTACACCGCTGCTTAATCCCTTAGTGGATCGGCTCTATTACATAAGCGGATTCCTAAATTTTGCCCCATATCATGGGATAAGTAAGCAGTTTTTTTTAGTTGTATCGACCCAGTCGCTCACTAATTGATCTTTACGGTGCTTTCTCTATCAATTTGAGAAACTTTATCCATAGAGTAGTAGTATAGGCCATACTTTCTTCGTTTTTTGATTCTCGTGAAGTGTCCTTCCTTCCTACAGCTGATAGGGAAAAATCGTTGTTTTTACGATCCCTATGTAGAAAGCCCTTTTTTTCTAGTATTTACTAGAAAATTTGATCCTCTCTTTTTTTTTTTTCTTTCTATAGTGGAGATAGTCGCACGTAATGACAGATCACGGCCATATTATTAAAAGCTTGCGGTAAGAAGGGGTTTCGTTCTAGTGCCCGGAAATAATATTCCAAAGCCTTTGTATGCTCTCCATTGCTTGTGTGTATAAGGCCTATGTTATAGAGTATATAACTTCGATCATAGGGATCGATTTCTAGTCGCGTAGCTTCATAATAATTTTGCAAAGCTTCCGCATAATTTCCTTCGGATTGAGCCAACATCCGTTACGGTCGTTCATTCTATTCAAAAAATCTCCGTTCCAAAACCGTACATGAGGTTTTCATCTCATACGGCTCCTCCCTTCTGTACATAATAGTACTAAGCGAAATAATCTATAGAATCAAAATAGAATTAGTCCCGTCTCATTATGAACCGAAAGGGGCTGGTATTTTTCCAAGAAATCTCTAGCCAACCTTCCCACAAGAGGTTTTTCTTAACACCAATGAATTCTATTAATGCTAGAGGAAAACGATAGCTCCAATAATTTCTTTGTTCTCAACGCCTCCTATTTAGAGGAATTAGCTACTTCAACGATCTTTGATGGTTATAGGGGTATCCAAAGTACAAACCTGATGGTTGTTTGTTATCCCAACCATTCTTCCCAGCCCTGATACCGATCAGGAAAGGGGTAATTTCTAACAAAGTTTTTCTCTTGTTGATTCCTATTTCTAGGTGTAGTGCTTTTCTCCCCTATGCTGCCTACGGATACTAATAGAGTAGGATTGGCCTGTAATCCATACCATACCATATCCTGTAGGTGTAACCTTTCGCTCAATACTCAAATCTACAATTGAAGTATCTGAAGCCGCATCAATCGAGGATACACGACGGAAGGAATTGTTAGTTCGCCTCACCTTCCCGAAGCGTGGGTTTGTTTGCTTTACAAATTTGGTTCTCTCTATGCCAACCCCCCTCTCTTTTTCGTAAGACTGAGGTATAGGTAGGGCTAAAAAAAAGCAAAAAAAAGAGTCAAATCGCACCATCTCTATAATAAGTAAATGCCTTTTTTTCTCCTGAGGTTGTCGGAATTATTCGCAATAAAATATTGGCTACAATTGAGGAGGTCTTATCAATGAAATTTCCATTTCCACGGGATCTAGGCATAATTCCCAACCCATTCTATATAGAATTGTTTTCATTCCTTCACAAAATAACATAAAAACAAACACATTCGATTCTTATAATTATAAATAGATTGATCCATATGCTCTACTCTAAATCCATATGCTTTAAATGGATAAGAGAGATATGGATTTTCCGCTCAGCTCAAATTGTATCCTTTTCCTTCTGCTTGGACACGAAGAGATATGAAATATTTGACTAAGACTGGATTTCATTCCACTTTCCTATTTCTGAACAACAACTTATGTTATCAACTATTTCGTGTTTTCAAAGTTATTAATTGTCTCATACCCTATTTTTGATTTCGATAGTATGGTGTAGCGTATCTTATGCAAACGGAATTCTAAGGTTTCTTTATTTTATTATGCAATAAGAAGAATTCTTCCATTTTCTTTTTCTTTAGTTGCGGGAAAACCCAAATTAAAACTTTTATTTTATAGCGAGCGCAATTTCTAGTAAAAAATCCTGTATCCTTCCACTTAGATCAAAAGGAATTTTTCCAATAGAACTATGGAACCCCCGAGTGGTTGCGGTTGTACCTGTACTGCAGGAATAAGAAAACTCGCTATTCACTCAGTTTATTTTCCATAATAAGTTATGTAGGAGAGATGGCCGAGCGGTTCAAGGCGTAGCATTGGAACTGCTATGTAGACTTTTGTTTACCGAGGGTTCGAATCCCTCTCTTTCCGTTTTTCTTAATTCATCAACGTTAAGGATCACAATGTATCAAATCAAATAACAATTTTTTCCAGCAATAATATAATATCTTATATTATCTTATTTTGATTTAATAGAAATTAGAAATTCTCTATAGCAAATTACTGTGGTATGTAAAATACACATAGAGGAAAAAAGAAAAAAGGATCCTAATCCTAGGGTTAATCAATTTTAGCTAGTTGATGGGAAAATACAAATTAATGGTAATGGTCTTAGGGCGATTTAGTTCGGGGAAAGGGGAAGGGGAAGAAAATTCTATGAACCTTTCCTTTTTTCGTTAAGTTCAAGTCTGACGAGAGTAATATTCTACAACTAACAACTCATTTATTTTGAGACCGACCCACTTCCTATCTAGGATTTTATTTACTAGTCCTTTATATTCCAACGTGTCAATCGCCAAATGCTTTGGCAATTTCCCCGGGTCCGATGAAGCAATATAATTTTGAACCAGACCTTTTGATCTTTGGTTATCTTTCGTAGTAATAATATCTCGGGGTTTGCAACGAAAACTTGGTATATTGACTATACGACCATTAACTAAAATATGTCTATGGTTGACTAATTGGCGGGCCCCAGGAATGGTTGAAGCCATACCCAATCGAAAAAGGATATTATCCAAACGCATTTCAAGTAATTGTAGTAAAACCTGGCCTGTTGACCTTTTTGCTTTTCCAGCGATATGTACATATCTAAGTAATTGTCGTTCTGTCAGACCATAATGAAAACGCAATTTCTGTTTTTCTTGAAGACGAATACGATATTGCTCCTTTTTCCCAGAATTGAATTTTTTTTTAAGATTACTTCCGGATTTAGGTGTTTTTCTAGTGAGTCCTGGTAAAGCTCCCAGACGGCGTATTTTTTTTAAACGAGGTCCTCGATAACGGGACATGAAGACTCCTTTTTTTATTTTATTGAAATTTCATTTTACACAATTAATTTCATTGTATTTACATTACAGAATACATCGAAATTAAAACTGAATTAAACTACAGGATAAACAGAGTAAAATCAACTAAAGTACCCCAAAAAATGGAATTTCATCAAAATCTTTTTTTTTTGTATATATATTATTTATTTTATTGTTTTGTATCTAGCAAAATTGTAAGGTAAAAAACATAAAAGATCCTGGATTCTCCATTTAATTCGGAAAAAAAGAGATTCTTGTTCGTAGAACATCGATAGAGAAAAAAAAGCCGACTATCGGATTTGAACCGATGACCCTCGCATTACAAATGCGATGCTCTAACCTCTGAGCTAAGTGGGCTTACATAACGGAAATAGTGTAACAAATAGAAATAGGTATAGTATAGGAAATCCGTAAAATCTCAGATATTAGTTATTAATCTTAGCTATTAACTAGTTCTAAATTTGAAGTTATACTTATAAAAATAAAAAAATACTAAAACTTCTTAAAGATAAAGTTAGCTTGATATGCTTAACTATAGGATATTAAAAAATAAAATTATAGAATTTATTGGTATTTTCATTCGATCATTATAGACTTTATTATTTGTTAATAATTTGAGGATTAATATTTCACTAAGGGGAACATAGAGTCAGAGTAAATAAAATTGCTAATTCTGATTAGAAAAAAAGAATAAATATCAAGCGTTATAGTATAATTTTGAATACTATAAAAAAGTAAGACGGGAGGTGGGGGAGATAAAAACTTTTGGATATATTGATTCGGATTGAATTGCAAATACATCAAGGATAGAATCAATTCAATTCTGAATTGCAATAAGCAAGCGAGGTCTCTCAAATAGAGTCGAACTGAACTGCTAGACTACGTTGAGTGATGAACTCAATGATTCAAAAAAAAAACTAAGAGATGGATGAAATTACACAAGGAATCCTGGTCTCAAAGAAGAGGGAAATGGGGATATGGCGAAATCGGTAGACGCTACGGACTTGATTGTATTGAGCCTTGGTATGGAAACCTGCTAAGTGGTAACTTCCAAATTCAGAGAAACCCTGGAATTAAAAAAGGGCAATCCTGAGCCAAATCCGTGTTTTGAGAAAACAAGGGGTTCTCGAACTAGAATACAAAGGAAAAGGATAGGTGCAGAGACTCAATGGAAGCTGTTCTAACGAATCGAGTTAATTACGTTGTGTTGTTAGTGGAATTCCTTCTAGTTCTAAATTAGAGAAAGAGGGGTTTTATACCTTATACATTTAATAAACACGTATAGATACTGACATAGCAAACGATTAATCACAGAACTCATATTATATTCTAATTATAATATAGGTTCTTTATCTTTTTTAAAAATGAAATTAGAAATGATAATGATTATGAAATAAAAAACTCATATCATAATTTTTTTTTTTCATTATTGTGAATCCACTCCAATCGAATATTGAATAATCAAATTCTTCAATTAAAATTCAAAGTTTTCGAGATCTTTAAAAAAGTGGATTAATCGGACGAGGACAAAGAGAGAGTCCCATTCTACATGTCAATACTGACAACAATGAAATTTCTAGTAAAAGGAAAATCCGTCGACTTTATAAGTTGTGAGGGTTCAAGTCCCTCTATCCCCAAATCCTCTTTTATTCCCTAACTATACTATATTATTATTATTTATCCTCTTTTTTTTTTTCTTTTTATCAATGCACTTTTTTTTCTTTTTATCAATGCAATGGGTTTAAGATTCATTAGCTTTCTCATTCTACTCTTTCACAAAGGAATGCGAAGAGAACTCAATGGATCTTATCCTATTCATTGAATAGATTTCTTTTTTATTAGAGTATCGGCAAGAAATCTTGGTTATTCACTCTATTTTTAAGTTTTATTTAAGTAAACCATGCACAATGCATAGGACTACCCCCCCCATTTTCAAATTTAAAATTTGAAATACTTTAATTAATTTTTAGTCCTTTTAATTGACATAGATACAAATACTCTACTAGGATGATGCACAAGAAAAGGTCAGGATAGCTCAGTTGGTAGAGCAGAGGACTGAAAATCCTCGTGTCACCAGTTCAAATCTGGTTCCTGGCAGAGAAAAAAAAAAAAAAGATCCACCGAATAGGTATTGATCCAAATACCTCGAGATGGATTGTGATACATATTCATTAATAATATTTATTCATCTAAGTGGATAAATCTATAATATAAATATAGAGGCACTTCTTTTTCTTTTTAAAGAAGTTTTAAAATATATCTTTTCTTTATGATAAAGAAGGGGGTGAGATTCCCCTTTATTTTTTTGCGTTTCTTAATTTTGTATTCCGCTATTCCGACGAATATTTTTTTAGTCTTGCTTATCTTTATCTTATCTTATTTTCCTAGTTGTGCTAAGTAATGTGCGCGGTACAAAGTTCCTGGTAGAGAACTTCTTTGAGTCATCCTATTTTTCTGTTCATATGAAGGAAATTAATATGCGATTTTCAAAATAGGGGAATCCAAATGAAACCCTTTTTTTGCTCAGTCTATCTGGAATGCTTTTGTATAATTAGGAATTAATTATAAATAGGTATTCCGTTTCATCTAGGAAAAGAACCTAAAAATATTCCTTGACTTGAATAAAATCTGGAGTTGTGTTGTATAAGTGAGCATGAATTTCTTATCATTCAATGAGCATCTTGTATTTCATAAAAATTGGGGGTTATATAATCCTTACGTAAGGGCCAGCCTATCCAACTTTCAGGCATTAGGATACGTTTAAGGCGCGGATGATTATCATAAGAGATTCCCACCATATCATAAGATTCGCGTTCTTGAAAATCGGCACTTCTCCAAATCCAGAAGACAGACGGAATTCTAGGATTATCCTTTTGGGCAAAGACTTTTATGCAGACTTCTTCTGGATTATCTATACCATATTGTATTCTCGTAAGATGATACACGCTAGCTAAAGATCCACCGGGTGCTACATCATAAGCACATTGGGAGCGTAAATAATTGTAACCATATACATATAAAATGACAGCAATGGAATCCCAATCCCCTGCTTTTATTTGTAAAGTCTCTATTCCTCGGTGATCAAAGCCCAAAGATCTATGAACCACCTCATGTTTGACTAGCCAATTAGATAACCAACCCTGCTGCATTGTCTTCATCTCTCCCTCTTTGTATAAATATTTCACATTTCGGATGCAAGTTTGAAAGATTGCCCTGCTTTTTATTTTTCTACACAAAAGAGCCCCTCTCCTAATTCACTAATTTGTAGGAAGGTACTGAACTTTTGGATTTGAAAAAAGTTTCAGAAGATATATCTAATGTAGATGGTGATTGATAGAGCAATTCTTGCTCATAAGTTCCTGTATGAGTACTGCGCCTAACATAAAGCTTGTGACTGGTAGTAAAACATCTATTTTTATTTTGAGATAGAGTTTGATCCTCAACTATTTCTCGCGATATCTTCTTACGAAGTTTTGTTAGGGCATCTATAACTGCCTCCGGTTTAGGTGGGCAGCCCGGCAAGTAGACATCCACAGGAATTAACTTATCAACTCCCCGAACAGTACTATAGGAATCCGTACTGAACATTCCCCCTGTAATAGTACAGGCTCCCATAGCAATGACGTATTTTGGTTCAGGCATTTGCTCGTATAATCTCACTAAAGAGGGAGCCATTTTCATTGTTACCGTACCGGCTGTTAAAATTAGGTCTGCTTGCCTAGGACTTGATCTTGGTACCAATCCATAACGATCAAAGTCGAATCGTGAGCCTATTAATGAAGCAAATTCAATGAAACAACAACTGGTACCGTATAGAAGGGGCCATAAACTGGAGAGTCTTGACCAATTCGAAAGATCATTTGGTGTAGTTGAAATAACAGAATTGGAACTTGTTTGGTCAAGTAAGGGAAACTCAATCAAATTCATAACTGTCTCAATAGAATCTTTTCCTTCTTTTTTTTTGTCTAAATATTCAGTTAAGACCATTCCAAGGCTCCTTTTCGCCATGCATAAACTAAACCAACAACTAAGATAAGCACGAAAATCAAAGCTTCGATAAAAACGGATACACCCAATACGTCGAAACTCATTGCCCAAGGGTATAGAAAGACGGTTTCCACATCAAAAACAACAAAAACGAGCGCAAACATATAATAGCGTATTCGGAATTGTACCCAAGCCCCTCCCATGGGTTCTATACCCGATTCATAACTAGAAAGCTTCTCTGGTCCTTCACTAACCGGGGCTAAAAGTCCTGAAATCGAAAATGCCAAAATAGGAATAAGGCTTGCTATTATTAGAAATGTCCAAAAAATATCATATTCGTGAAGCAGAAACATAATGTACTCCCATTAATGTGGAATAGGCGGAACTTAAATTAGTCAATTCAATTCAGCATTGTCAATTTATCCAGAACTTCTCTCTTTTCCTCGGTGAAACAAGAATCTTTTTTGTTCAAACAAAAGCGCTTAGTTTAAGTTTAGCCTTTGTTTCCTCTGTGCTGCATCTTCTTTAAAGATTCATCCAATGGAATCCCAACTCCCTTTCTTTTGGATTTCCATTCTATTTAGATATGGTGTATGTAGATCTAATTCTTATATAAAGAAAACTTTCTCGTTTCACTTTGTCTCGCTTTCTCTAGAATCTCTAGAAAAAAGAATAGCTCTATCCTTTATTTAATATTTAATAATAAAATAATAAGAGACTATTAAATAAAAATGAGAATACTACTAAATTAGAACCTAATTAAGATAGTAGGACTAATCTATGCAGTATAATTAATGAGAAGTAATACTATAAAATAAAAATAAAGAACTCTATTTCAGAACTATGAGACAGAATATTCTGTTTTCTTATTTACTCTTTACTTTATTTTTTCTATTTAAAGTTGATCAATTTACATAATGTATCTATAAACAAAGTAATAAATATACTTAAAACAAAGTAGGAATTCGCAAAATGGATAAAATCATTGCAGTTATTATAGGGAAGTCTAGAGATATCCTATTTGAAGGAGGACGGGATTCAAATCAGGGAAAGGATCCTTTCTTCTATTGATTTGATAGAAATTCGTTTTTCTTTTCCTGTCTGTATGATTTTGATTTTCGATGAATGAGCCTTTGGTAATGCTTTTATCTCTATTCTATGTCGCAGGCGCCTATCCAGTCTATAAACAAATACTAATGAGAAAATGAAAACTATACTAAACTAAAGAAAACATAGGATAGAGATCCTAAAATCTAAAAAAGGGCATATTAGGGCTATACGGATTCGAACCGTAGACCTTCTCGGTAAAACAGATCAAACGGATTATTATCGAAATGATTTGAACTGTTTCAAAGACCCAACATGCATTTTTTTGCATTGGGCTCTTTCATAAACTGATTTAAAGATCAGTTAGTCCACCATAGTTTTTCTTTACGGAAAGATAATGAGATGGCTCCCTGTGCTCTGATTGATTTTTTGTATTATGATCTATCTAGGAGCAATACCAAAGTGTTTCAAAGGAGGATTACCTTGACTTAGGTCTGCCTCCGGTCTAAATTAAATCAACCTAAGTGAAATGGAGTCTCTATCGTTCCACTGCAAGAGTTAACTATGAGACTTCATACACCTTAAAGTTCATAGAACGAAAAGAAGTTTTTTGGAGGCCCTTATCCTCATTACGCCTAGCATTTAGTGGGCTGGATATTTACCTTATCAACTAGCAAATCCATAAGGGTTCTATTTGATTAGGCACCTGAATTGGCACCTGAATCGGACTGAACCGACTGTTTGTCAGGCTACTGTTCTCCTATTCTCTCGAATCTATGAAGTAAGACATTGATTTTGCAATAAGATCGATTATGTTCATTGCATAATAAGCTCCTTTGAAAAGCATTGGCGCACGTGTAAACGAGTTGCTCTACCGAACTGAGCTATAGCCCTTATCAGAGATATCTTAACATATAGATAATTTCTTGTCAAGATGAATATTTTCTAATGCCAGAGGATACCCCTTTGATCTGTATCTGTTTAGTATTTAGTTTAGTATTTAGTATATAACAGACCAATAACAGAGCGGTATTGCTTAGAAAAGGGATTCAATATATAATCGATCGAAGTAATGGGTCTTCCTTTGTGGTGATAAATTGCCTACTTAACTCAGTGGTTAGAGTATTGCTTTCATACGGCGGGAGTCATTGGTTCAAATCCAATAGTAGGTAAGTAGGTAGAAAAATTACTAGATAGCATTGGACTTACTTCGCTTCGCTATCTAATAACTTTTTCTACCCCTCTTCCCTTTTTCTTTGTATCAACTATAAACCACTGGATTGTCTTCAATTGGATGGGGGAATCCAATTGACAGCCTCGATTCGTATCCTAGCTCGTCTGAGAGCGAGCTTCGCTTCAACCAAATCTTTCGTACCCTCAGCTTTACTCAAGTTAGCTTCGGCTATTTCAAGTGCCTTTTGAGCTTCTTCCGGATCAATATCACTACCCAGTTCCGCATCATTTCCTAAAATGATGATCTCATTATTAACTATTCTCGCAAAACCGCTCCACAGAATCGCTGTTAACCATTGGTCGTTGAGGAGGCGTATTCTCAAAGGACCCATATCTACTGCTGTGTTAATGGGGGCGTGGTTTGGTAATACGCCAATTTGGCCACTATTAGTGGATAAAATGATTTCTTTCACTTCACAATCCCAAATAATTCGCTTAGGAGTCAGTACATAAAGATTTAATTTCATTTCTTCGATTTGTTCTCCTCTTCTAAGGTTATAGCTTTCGTGCTAGCTTCATCGATGTTACCCACCAAATAAAAAGCCTGTTCAGGTAGGCCGTCTAATTCTCCGGAAAGGATTAGTTGAAATCCCCTAATAGTTTCCGCAAGAGCAACATACTTTCCTGGAGAACCAGTAAAAACTTCTGCCACAAAGAACGGTTGTGATAAGAAACGCTCAATTTTTCTTGCTCTTGCTACAGTTAAACGATCCTCTTCCGATAATTCATCCAAGCCAAGAATTGCGATAATGTCCTGAAGTTCTTTGTAACGTTGTAAAGTTTCCTTAACTCTTTGCGCAGTTTCATAATGTTCGTTGCCAACGATCCGAGGCTGTAACATAGTCGAGGTTGAATCTAAAGGATCTACTGCTGGATAAATACCCTTGGAAGCTAATCCTCTGGAAAGTACGGTAGTAGCATCCAAATGTGCAAATGTTGTGGCAGGGGCAGGGTCGGTCAAATCGTCTGCAGGTACATAAACTGCTTGAATCGAAGTTATAGATCCCTTTTTAGTAGAAGCAATTCTTTCTTGCAAAGAACCCATTTCTGTACTAAGAGTAGGTTGATAACCCACTGCGGAGGGCATTCTCCCTAATAAAGCGGATACCTCTGATCCTGCTTGAACAAAACGAAAGATATTATCGATAAATAAAAGCACGTCTTGCTTATTAACATCTCGGAAATATTCCGCCATAGTTAGGGCAGTTAAACCAACTCTCATACGAGCTCCCGGTGGTTCATTCATTTGGCCATAGACTAGAGCTACCTTTGATTCCTCAATATTTTTTTCATTAATTACTCCGGATTCCTTCATTTCCATATAAAGATCATTTCCTTCACGAGTCCGTTCCCCTACTCCACCGAATACGGATACGCCCCCATGAGCTTTAGCAATGTTATTGATTAATTCCATGATCAGTACTGTTTTACCTACTCCAGCCCCCCCAAATAGTCCTATTTTTCCTCCACGTCGATAAGGAGCTAAAAGATCGACGACCTTAATACCTGTTTCAAAGATGGATAATTTCGTATCTAACTCGATAAAGGCAGGCGCAGATCTATGAATAGGGAACGTTGCACTACTATCTACAGGACCCAAATTGTCAACAGGCTCCCCAAGAACGTTGAAAATTCGTCCGAGAGTAGCTCCACCGACCGGAACACTGAGAGGAGCTCCCGTGTCAATCACTTCCATTCCTCTCATCAACCCGTCCGTAGCACTCATAGCTACAGCTCTAACTCGATTATTTCCTAATAATTGTTGTACCTCACAAGTCACATTAATTTGCTTATCGGCAGTGTCTCTACTCTGGACTACCAAAGCGTTATAAATATAAGGTAACTTGCCTGGGGGAAAAGTGACATCCAGCACGGGTCCAATAATTTGATCGATACGACCTGTACTTTTTTCTTCAATTGTGGAAACCCCGGGAGGAGAAGTAGTAGGATTGGTTCTCATAATTATCACATAATTAAAAAAAAGGAATTTGTCGAAATTTTTCTTTTTTTATTGTTGAATAATGCCAAATCAAATCAAAAAAAATCCAAAAGTAAAAAGGAAATGAATTAGTTAATTCAATAAGAGAGAAAAGGGGACCAGGACTTGATTTCGTTGCCCAAGCGAATCCCATTCAATCGTTTACTCATGGAATGAGTCCATTGGAAAGTTCAATCAATCTTTTTTTTCATATACATTTTGCCTTTTGTGGAGGATCTGTGCCTACTCTACTTTCCTATCTAGGACTTCGATATACAAAATATATACTACTGTGAAGCATAGATTGCTGTCAACAAAGAATTTTATTAGTATTTAGTTAGGTATTTGCATTCAAAATAAGAAAAGAGAACTATTAAGAACTTGTAAAATAAGGATTAGGAATTAATTTGGGTTGCGCTATATCTATCAAAGAGTATACAATAATTATGGATTTGGTAAATCAAATCCATGGTTTAATAACGAACCGTGTTAACTTACCATAACAACAACTCAATTCCTATCGAATTCCTATATTGGAATTCCTATAGGATAGAACATACACAGGGTGTACGCATTATATATGAATGAAACATATTCATTAACCTAAGCATGCCCTCAATTTTCTTTAATGAGTTGATATTATATTAATTGAATATCCTTTTTGTTTTACGAGATTTTTGCTAAAGTTTCATTTACGCCTAATTAACATCGAGTAGACCCTGTTATTGTGAGAATTCTTAATTCAAGAGTTATAGGGAGGGACTTATGTCACCACAAACAGAAACTAAAGCAGGTGTTGGATTTCAAGCTGGTGTTAAAGATTATAAATTGACTTACTACACCCCAGAGTATGAAACTAAGGATACTGAT
Organism: Triticum urartu; assembly: GCF_056163025.1. NCBI lineage: Eukaryota > Viridiplantae > Streptophyta > Magnoliopsida > Poales > Poaceae > Triticum > Triticum urartu. Next base: position 1,281 of record NW_028260358.1, on the reverse strand, counting down.
ATCTTGGCAGCATTCCGAGTAAGTCCTCAGCCTGGGGTTCCGCCCGAAGAAGCAGGGGCTGCAGTAGCTGCCGAATCTTCTACTGGTACATGGACAACTGTTTGGACTGATGGACTTACCAGTCTTGATCGTTACAAAGGACGATGCTATCACATCGAGCCTGTTGCTGGGGAAGACAACCAATGGATCTGTTATGTAGCTTATCCATTAGACCTATTTGAAGAGGGTTCCGTTACTAACATGTTTACTTCCATTGTAGGTAACGTATTTGGTTTCAAAGCCCTACGTGCTCTACGTTTGGAGGATCTACGAATTCCCCCTACTTATTCAAAAACTTTCCAAGGCCCGCCTCATGGTATCCAAGTTGAAAGAGATAAGTTGAACAAGTACGGTCGTCCTTTATTGGGATGTACTATTAAACCAAAATTGGGATTATCCGCAAAAAATTATGGTAGAGCGTGTTATGAGTGTCTACGTGGTGGACTTGATTTTACCAAAGATGATGAAAACGTAAACTCACAACCATTTATGCGCTGGAGAGACCGTTTTGTCTTTTGTGCCGAAGCTATTTATAAATCACAGGCCGAAACCGGTGAAATCAAGGGGCATTACTTGAATGCGACTGCGGGTACATGTGAAGAAATGATTAAGAGAGCTGTATTTGCAAGAGAATTAGGGGTTCCTATTGTAATGCATGACTACTTAACTGGGGGATTCACCGCAAATACTACTTTGGCTCATTATTGCCGCGACAATGGCCTACTTCTTCACATTCACCGTGCAATGCATGCAGTTATTGATAGACAGAAAAATCATGGTATGCATTTCCGTGTATTAGCTAAAGCATTGCGTATGTCTGGGGGAGATCATATCCACTCCGGTACAGTAGTAGGTAAGTTAGAAGGGGAACGCGAAATGACTTTAGGTTTTGTTGATTTATTGCGCGATGATTTTATTGAAAAAGATCGTGCTCGCGGTATCTTTTTCACTCAGGACTGGGTATCCATGCCAGGTGTTATACCGGTAGCTTCAGGTGGTATTCATGTTTGGCATATGCCAGCTCTGACCGAAATCTTTGGGGACGATTCTGTATTACAATTTGGTGGAGGAACTTTAGGACATCCTTGGGGAAATGCACCTGGTGCAGCAGCTAATCGAGTGGCTTTAGAAGCCTGTGTACAAGCTCGTAACGAAGGGCGCGATCTTGCTCGCGAAGGTAATGAAATTATCCGAGCAGCTTGCAAATGGAGTCCTGAACTAGCCGCAGCTTGTGAAGTATGG
>NW_028260357.1:0-20608 GCF_056163025.1 Triticum urartu | reverse complement strand
GTCTTTAAACTCTTTTCTTTGTCTCATTTCGAACGAATTGACTTTTATTCCTTATTCTAATCCAACTCTGTTGTTGAGACAATTGAAAATTGTGTTTACTTGTTCTGGAATCCTTTATCTTTGATTTGTGAAATCCTTGGGTTTAGACATTACTTCGGGAATTCCTATTTTTTTCTTTCAAAAGAGTAGCAACATACCCTTTTTTCTTATTTCCTTCGATAAAGCATTTATCTCTTCTATAGAAATCTAATAAGAGGGATTGATTCTGATATACTTTTATTGGACTTTCTTCTTATTTTAACCTTTCGATTTATTTCTATATTAAGGATAGACTGACAAAGTTGGCCTAATTTATTAGTTTTCACTAACCCTAGATTCTTTCCCTTGATAAAAAAAATTCTGTCCTCTCGAGCTCCATCGTGTACTATGTTACTTAAACCCAGCGCAAATTTGGTTCGGAACGAATAGAACAGGCTATGTCGAGCCAAGAGCATTTTCATTACTATGGAAAATGATGGATAGCAAAATCCACAATCGATCATGTCCTTCAAGTCGCACGTTGCTTTCTACCACATCGTTTTAAACGAAGTTTTACCATAACAAACATTCCTCTTTTCATTGCAAAGTGGTATAGAGAATTGATCCAATATGGATGGAATCATGAATAGTCATTGGTTTAGTTTTTTTATACTAATTAAAACTTGCTATCTATGGAGCAATATGGATAAAAGAAAGTAAGTATTTATCCGGGAAGCCTCCGCCAAGATCCAATTTATTTAAACCCATATTAAAATTCTATCATATGAATGAAACATAGTTTGAAAAAGACGACTAAACAAGTTTGCTTAAAACTTATTTATTCTTAAATTTCCACCCTCAACGGATGGCTCGAGATGATCAATCTTGAAGTGAGAAAAGAAGGATTGACTCTTCCTCAATAAATAAACTATCAACCTCCAAAAAAGTTTAATTAATTTAATTACTAGAATTAGAATTCTAGTAGTAATATATTTTTTCAGTACCAAAAACAATTAACTATAATAACTAAATAAACTATTCCAATGAAAAGATTGAAAGTTTTTGGTAGTTATAGAATTCTCGTACTTCTTCAACTCGAATACCAAAAGGAAGAAAAAAATATGACTAAGTGATTTTATAGTAGAGGCATATCCTGAATGTGCTTGATAGATCCCATTTTTTCATGAAAATAAAGATAGTCAATTTGACTGGACTTAAGACTTTATTATGTTTTCTGAGAAAGAATAAGATATCATTATTCTCTTTAATAAACTTTTGTCTCGTACGGAATACTATATGATTTCACCGTTTGTTTCATCAGAAACAATCTGGGACGGAAGGATTCGAACCTCCGAGTAACGGGACCAAAACCCGCTGCCTTACCACTTGGCCACGCCCCATTTCGGGTTTTATGCGACACTAATAAACACTAGTATGTTTATTTGTTATTCGTCAATACCATTTCAATTACATAAAAAAGGAGGGATATTCTCTTGCTAGTATTCTACACATGCGGATAATATAGAATCAAAAAAATGCATTGATCATTACATGGAATTCTATTAAGATATTATATGAAAGTCGAATTTATTCCACTCTCATTTGAGAGTGCGAATACAAGGAGGTATTTTGTGTTTGGGAAAGTCCGAAGAAAAAAGATTTTGAATCTGCCTTTTCCTTCTTTCCCTTAAAAAAATAACTCAAGAAAAATCCAATTATTTACTCTACAAGAATGAAATGCTTGTTATGCCTAATATACTTAGTTTAACCTGTATCTGTTTTAATTCTGTTCTTTATCCTACTAGTTTTTTCTTTGCCAAATTACCCGAAGCTTATGCTATTTTCAATCCAATCGTGGATATTATGCCTGTTATACCTCTATTCTTTTTTCTATTAGCCTTTGTTTGGCAAGCTGCTGTAAGTTTTCGATGAAATCTTTAGTACTCTGTATGCCAAATTGAATGATGTGTTCATTCCAAAAAAATTTTAAAATGGGTAAAAGCCGAGAAGTTTTATATTTTTATATTATGAACCTTCGATTCTAAAATTTAAATTCTTCTACATTGAATGGGTAGCTACAGCAATAAATTTGGATCAGCCTTTCTACTCCCCTGCACCTAGGTTGAGCAGGTACCTAAAGGTACCTACACAATACCTAACCACCTAACCCTATTTTTGCTATTGATAAGAGTGCTTATTATAAAAGAATTCTTGCAATTTTTTTCAAGAATTCTTTTTTGCATTTTTAGGTATAAAAAAAAACCATCCTAGTGGATCCGTGTGGTAAGGAAAAACTGGTAATCTATTCCTTAAAAAAAAATCTTGGAGATTATGTAATGCTTACTCTCAAACTTTTTGTTTATACAGTAGTGATATTCTTTGTTTCACTCTTTATCTTTGGATTCTTATCTAATGACCCAGGACGGAATCCTGGACGCGAGGAGTAAAAATTCAGTTTTTTTTTTTCTTATTGGATTTGTTTCGTACATTTATCTATGAGAAAATCCGGGGGTCAGAATTCTTTCCAATTCGAAAGTCCCAAATGATCCAAGGGAGCGGAAAGAGAGGGATTCGAACCCTCGGTACAAAAAAATTGTACAACGGATTAGCAATCCGCCGCTTTAGTCCACTCAGCCATCTCTCCACGTTCCAAAGCGAAAGGTTTCCGTGATATGATATAGGCAAGAAATAAGAAATAACGGTTGCAAAAAACCCCTTTTTTTTCTTTCAAAAGTCTATAAAAATTATATTGCCAATTCCATTTTAATTATATTCTTTTTTCTTAATGTTAATAAAAAAAGAAGAAAATTCTTGTTTTTTCTTTCTAAAAATCGATATTGGCCGAGAGACAATCAAATAGATTTTCTCTTTAGCGGGCATTTCCATATAGGACTTGTTATAATTATAATAAAACAAGCAGGTTATATAAAAAAAACGCTTTTTTTGTCGATTATTTATCAAGAAAGCAAAAAGGGTTCTTATCAAATCCACCATAAAATTGGAAAGAAGCATAAAGTAAGTAGACCTGACTCCTTTAATGATGCCTCTATCCGCTATTCTGATATATAAATTCGATGTAGATGAAATTGTATAAGCGAATTTTTTTTATTTCCTTAGACTTAGACCGCGCAAGACAAGAATTTTTCGCTATTTACGATTTCATATTCTTGTTACTAGATGTTCTATAGGAATAAGAAGAAATCGCAACTCCTTTGCGCTACACATAAAATTGGATTTCGAAGGTCCATTTTTTTTTTTCAGAATCCTCTATTATTTTAGTTCTTCCACCCATGCAATAGAGAGGGAATGGGAAAAGAAGGGTTACTTTTATTTGCATTTTTCCCTTAAAAGATAGACTTTGAAATAGGAGTCTTGGAATAATGCTGAATTCAAAGGTTTATTTCTTTCTATAGTATAAGAAAAACAATTTATTTCTATTTCTATAGTATAAGAAAAACAAATAAATAGTATAAGAAAAACAAATCGAATCAAATTCATGGATTTACCACGACCTCGGTTGTGACTGTGACTCCATAGATAAAAATGGGAAATTTCTCTCTTCGAGACCATTGAAAAAGGGCATTGAACGAGAAAGAAATCGTCCACAGATAATAAAACTATCATATGCCTTGGAAAGTGATATGAGGTGCTCGGAAATGGTTGAAGTAATTGAATAGGAGGATCACTATGACTATAGCCCTTGGTAGAATTCCTAAAGAAGAAAATGATCTATTTGATACTATGGATGACTGGTTACGAAGGGACCGTTTCGTTTTTGTAGGATGGTCTGGCCTATTGCTCTTTCCTTGTGCTTATTTCGCTTTAGGGGGTTGGTTTACAGGGACAACTTTTGTAACTTCTTGGTATACCCATGGATTGGCTAGTTCCTATTTGGAAGGTTGTAATTTCTTAACCGCAGCAGTTTCTACCCCTGCCAATAGTTTAGCACACTCTTTGTTGCTACTATGGGGGCCCGAAGCACAAGGAGATTTTACTCGTTGGTGTCAATTAGGCGGTCTATGGACTTTTGTAGCTCTCCACGGGGCTTTTGCACTAATAGGTTTCATGTTACGCCAATTTGAACTTGCTCGGTCTGTTCAATTGCGGCCTTATAATGCAATCTCATTCTCTGGTCCAATTGCTGTTTTTGTTTCTGTATTCCTTATTTATCCACTGGGGCAATCTGGTTGGTTCTTTGCGCCGAGTTTTGGCGTAGCAGCGATATTTCGATTCATCCTTTTCTTCCAAGGATTTCATAATTGGACGTTGAACCCATTTCATATGATGGGAGTTGCCGGAGTATTAGGTGCGGCTCTGCTATGCGCTATTCATGGAGCGACCGTAGAAAACACTCTATTTGAGGACGGTGATGGTGCAAATACCTTCCGTGCTTTTAACCCAACTCAAGCTGAAGAAACTTATTCAATGGTCACTGCTAACCGCTTTTGGTCCCAAATCTTTGGTGTTGCTTTTTCCAATAAACGTTGGTTACATTTCTTTATGCTATTTGTACCCGTCACCGGTTTATGGATGAGTGCTATTGGCGTAGTTGGCTTGGCTCTGAACTTACGTGCCTATGACTTTGTTTCCCAGGAAATCCGTGCAGCGGAAGATCCTGAATTTGAGACTTTCTACACCAAAAATATTCTTTTAAACGAGGGTATTCGTGCGTGGATGGCAGCTCAGGATCAGCCTCATGAAAATCTTATATTCCCTGAGGAGGTTCTACCACGTGGAAACGCTCTTTAATGGAACTTTCGTTTTAGCTGGTCGTGACCAAGAAACCACCGGCTTTGCTTGGTGGGCTGGGAATGCCAGACTTATCAATTTGTCCGGTAAACTGCTTGGAGCTCATGTAGCTCATGCCGGATTAATCGTATTCTGGGCCGGAGCAATGAACCTATTTGAAGTGGCCCATTTCGTACCAGAAAAGCCCATGTATGAACAAGGGTTGATTTTACTTCCACACTTAGCTACTCTAGGTTGGGGAGTAGGGCCAGGGGGGGAAGTTCTAGATACTTTTCCGTACTTTGTATCTGGCGTACTTCACCTAATTTCCTCCGCAGTCTTAGGCTTCGGTGGCATTTATCACGCGCTTCTGGGACCCGAGACTCTTGAGGAATCTTTTCCATTCTTTGGTTATGTCTGGAAAGATAGAAATAAAATGACTACAATTTTGGGTATTCACTTAATTTTGTTAGGTCTAGGTGCTTTTCTTCTAGTACTCAAGGCTCTTTATTTTGGCGGTGTATATGATACCTGGGCCCCTGGGGGGGGAGATGTAAGAAAAATTACCAATTTGACCCTTAGTCCCAGTGTTATATTTGGTTATTTACTAAAATCTCCTTTTGGTGGAGAAGGGTGGATTGTTAGTGTAGATGATTTAGAAGATATAATTGGTGGGCATGTATGGTTGGGTTTTATTTGTGTATTTGGCGGAATTTGGCATATTTTAACCAAACCCTTCGCATGGGCTCGCCGTGCATTTGTATGGTCTGGAGAAGCTTACTTGTCTTATAGTTTAGCTGCTTTATCTGTCTTTGGTTTTATCGCTTGTTGTTTTGTATGGTTCAATAATACAGCTTATCCGAGTGAGTTTTATGGACCCACCGGGCCAGAAGCTTCTCAAGCTCAAGCATTTACTTTTCTAGTTAGAGACCAGCGTCTTGGAGCTAATGTGGGATCCGCTCAAGGACCCACAGGTTTAGGTAAATATCTAATGCGTTCCCCAACTGGGGAGGTTATCTTTGGAGGGGAAACTATGCGTTTTTGGGACCTTCGTGCTCCATGGTTAGAACCTCTAAGGGGCCCCAACGGTTTGGACTTGAGTAGGTTGAAAAAAGACATACAACCTTGGCAAGAACGACGCTCAGCAGAATATATGACCCACGCTCCTTTAGGCTCTTTAAATTCCGTGGGTGGCGTAGCTACCGAGATCAATGCAGTTAATTATGTCTCTCCTAGAAGTTGGTTATCAACTTCTCATTTTGTTCTAGGATTCTTCTTTTTTGTGGGCCATTTATGGCATGCAGGAAGAGCCCGAGCTGCTGCAGCAGGTTTTGAAAAGGGAATCGATCGTGATTTGGAACCTGTTCTTTACATGAACCCTCTTAACTAAGATTTTCTTATTTATACCTGTTCTACTTTTTTTCTGTTCTGGCTCGGTTATTCCATCTAGCCGAGCCATTCATTCCTTTTTATGAAAGAAAGATAAGGGACAGAAAAAAAAAATAAATAAAAATGAAAGAAACAAACGTATTCAATAAGCAAAAGGAGAGAGAGGGATTCGAACCCTCGATAGTTCCTAGAACTATACCGGTTTTCAAGACCGGAGCTATCAACCACTCAGCCATCTCTCCACAGCCTAATCCTTATTTTACTCCTACAAATAGAACATAGCCATATAAAAAATAAAAAGATTTATTAGCCTCTAGAAAGATATCAGATACAAGTTCCTTTTCGATATATCTCTGTATACTGTATACACGGATACAGGATCCGCTATACCCGCTTGTGAAATAAAGAGTAAATAATCTCTTCTCACCCCCATATCCAAATAAAAAAGCGGTTTAAGTAATAAATTTGAATTAAAGAGAAGAATCAATGGATTCATGATTAAACCCCTCCTACTTCTTGTATTTTTTTACAATTTTGGTTTAAGTGAGGGATCAAATATGTAGTCAACTTTATTTGATGGTAGCTTGGAGGATTAGAAATATGACTATTGCTTTCCAATTAGCTGTTTTTGCATTAATTGCGACTTCCTCAGTCTTAGTAATTAGTGTACCCCTTGTATTTGCTTCTCCTGATGGTTGGTCAAATAATAAAAATGTTGTATTTTCCGGTACATCATTATGGATTGGACTAGTCTTTCTCGTAGCTATTCTGAATTCTCTCATTTCTTAAATGAAATTTGGTTAATATTTATTAACCCCATAAAAAAGAAATAATAAAGGCCATTTCTTCTAAAAAATTAGAATAGTGAGACGTATTAAAACGCAATTTGCGTTCCGAATTGCTAGCTCTTCTCTTTCAGTATTATGAAATTCCATTCCCATTAGAATATTCATTGACAGATAATAAAAAAAGGAAAACTCTAATATAATAGAAAATGAAATGAAACGGTCGACCCAGACATAGAAGGTCGACCCAGGCGGATATACGCTATAAAATATATACCGTAGCGAGCGTAGTTCAATGGTAAAATATCTCCTTGCCAAGGAGAAGATACGGGTTCGATTCCCGCCGCTCGCCCGCTTAATTTATCAAAGTACTATGATAAAAAGTTTAGTCTAGTTAACTGTTTAACTACTTATATTAAATTAAGTATTAATTAGGTGTTAGTCTAGTGCCGTATCCCTTACTATCTTACCCTTCCTTTGCATCCCACTCAAAAAAAGAGGGCGCTCCAGAGGCAGAAATAGAACTCGCCAACAGAGCTCCAAAAATTGGGTATTAACTGAGACAAACAACGGGCAAACTTTTTTTAAAGGGAAGGGAGAGGTAGACTGTCCCTTTCGTTTCATTTTTATTTTCTGCAGGGTAGGGAGAGGCCTTGCGCCTTCTTTTTTTGAAGGCAAGTGACTTCGCAAACTGCTCAATTTTGCCCTCTAGGGCCGGGAACTAATGAATAAAAAAGGGTTGGATACGCCCCTCTACCATACATATCTAGAGAAATAGAATAGTCCTTTTATACAGACTGCTAAGTGCGGAGACGGGAATCGAACCCGTGACCTCAAGGTTATGAGCCTCGTGAGCTACCAAACTGCTCTACTCCGCTCTGGAGTACCAGAAACTGGTGGACAAAAAAGGCTTGAATACAAGCCTCTAACATGTCTAGACAAATAGAATACTCCTTTTATACAGAATGGAGCGGGTAGCGGGAATCGAACCCGCATCGTTAGCTTGGAAGGCTAGGGGTTATAGTCGACGTTGGTTGATTATTTTTAACGTCTCTAATTCAAAACCGAACATGAAATTTTGATTTCATTCGGCTCCTTTATGGATATTCTCACCACTTAACATCTATGTCAGCTTTTCTATTTGAATGGAACCAAAGCTCTCCGCTTTCTAGATGATCCTTATAGAGTAGGAGATAGAAATTCTATCTAAATTCATCTAATCTACTTACTTCGTTCCCTAATTTCATTCAAGAGATCCTGAGGAAAAGAATTGGGTTTCCACCGAGCTGAAACAATATGCGGATGGTTCTAGTAAACCAAAACTATCGTTTTTTAGCTATTTGGCTTCCTTATTCCTTATTTTAAGAAGATTTAGTTACGATTGGAAATCAACTTTTTTGTATCTTCATCCATAGATCCTTTACTCATATTTTCAAAATTGGAATACTTAATCCAATGCAAAATTATGCTTCGCGACTCTGTACTCATAATCCTATTTTTATTTTGGATGCAATTTAAATTAGTCTTTGGATACAAATCGCCAGAATGTATATTCTTCCTCAATATGCTATTGAGAGGAAAAGGATTTAATCCTTTATAAGAACTAAAGTTTTCATCGGAATATAAAAATAAAAAACTTAAGGATGCCTTAAGTATATCATTTCAAATTCAGTTATTAATAGAACGAATCACACTTTTACCACTAAACTATACCCGCTACATTGTAGATTATGGTATAAATGGTACCCTTTGTCAAGGATAGCCATTTGACAAGAAGGCTAATTCCCCCTTATTGAATCAGATGGAGAAGGTTCATGACACTGAGCCGTTGGTACTTCTACTTCGATCGCTCGCCTTTACTTTAGGATTTAGATAGCCCCTCTGGTCTGTAAAAAAAATCTTTTCTTACCATGCTAATAGCGCCTGAACCAAATGTATTTATTTTGATTAGGATCCTATTCTACGGTTACGACTACAATAATAATTATTTACTTTGCAAGGACGTAAGTGTGTCAGACTGCTAAATTGTTTTATTATTCCTACAATATAAACTAGGGGATATAGGGGGTAACACTGTCCCTATAAATTCCTTTTTTCCTTTTCTTTTTTGTCCAGAATTGAACAAAAAAGAAATTATGGAAGATGTTTTCTTCCCCCATTAAGTCCGAGCCATAGAGTAAGAGTGAGATGAGTTTTCCAAATTCATCATAGACTTTCCCTATGGCTTGATAGAAGTAAGCAGCAAAGAGTCGTAACTTAAAGAAAAAAACGGACAGGGCCGACAGATTTACCTGATGTAAAGAAGATCCTAAAAGTCTCTGATTAGTCGACTCTCTCCATTTAACACTTTCCTCTCTCTCCTTTTTTCCACTGACTCAATTCTAGTTTATTAGATTCTTGTTTAAAAGAATGCAAAAAGTTCAATAGAACTAAGAACACATAAAAAATAGCATAGAGGATCAAGGCCATTACCAAAAGTTCCTCCCAAGGATCCTATATCCTATTGGGTATCTGTTCCCCGCCTTTTCCCGCTAGGATCGGAAATCTTATATTTTCCATATCCATATACCGTTGAATCCTTGGGGTTCCAGAATCCGCCTATTTTACTAGTCTTCGGAAACGGAAAACCCTGAACCAAGAAGAGTTGGATATGTTATGTAGGGTATGTTTTTTTTTATTAATTTTATTTTGAGCTCTCAAGATATCGATATATACATATACAATCTCTACATAATGTCTCTCTCTCTATCTCTATATATTATATATATAATATGTACATTATGCAGTAGACCCATAATGGGAAATCCAAGTGGCTAATTTTTGAATTAAATAAAAAGCCCTTTTAACTCAGTGGTAGAGTAATGCCATGGTAAGGCATAAGTCATCGGTTCAAATCCGATAAAGGGCTTTTTAAATTAGTGGTAGAGTAATCTCGTGCTAAGACGTAAGTCGTTGGTTCGAATCTGATAGAGTACTTTTCTACTAAATTGATTCACTTTTTTTCTTTGTTTTTGAAACTTTCTCTATATTTTTAGAGAATTTTATGACTTAGTGCGGGATGGATGCATTTTTGGTATGAACACTAAATGAAGCACGGAGAATTAATCTATAACGATCAACTAAAAAAAATCCTAGATGAAAACATAACAGAAAAGTTGGAAAAACTCTTTGCTTTGGATCTATTTATACTTTTCGAGTATATTGACAATTCCAAAAAACTGCTCATACTATGATTATAGTATAATCACGAGCGGTTGTATATGGCCCTATCGTCTAGTGATGCCCCTATCGTCTAGTGGTTCAGGACATCTCTCTTTCAAGGAGGCAGCGGGGATTCGACTTCCCCTGGGGGTAGGGAGTATTATGAAAGGAGGTTAATCATAGATTAGCAAAAACCCTAGAATAAATTCTTCCTGGGTCGATGCCCGAGTGGTTAATGGGGACGGACTGTAAATTCGTTGACAATGTCTACGCTGGTTCAAATCCAGCTCGGCCCAAACCAAAAATCTAGGGCTTCGTGAGTATGAACTAAATCCTTTTGTTTTTCTTCCATAAAATAAAATGTCTGATCTATAGAAATAAAAGATAAAGAAAAAAGGGAAATTTTTTTTTCTAATCCATATCTCTCTCATTCCTTTCTTACAAACAAAAGAGTTTTTCTTATTGAAGGCTGGATTATTATCCATTTTTAGTGATAAAAAATCACGACATACTAGTTATGTCACTCTCACTATACCCACGTATAATATAATATGTGGGTATGTAGTATATGATTCGTCTATTTCTTAGAGTACGAAAGACGAATCGAATCTTCTTATGGTTCTATTTAAGAATGGGTATGCCATACACCCCGCGGGGATTGTAGTTCAATTGGTCAGAGCACCGCCCTGTCAAGGCGGAAGCTGCGGGTTCGAGCCCCGTCAGTCCCGAACTAGGGTTCAATGAATGGAGAAATTGATATTTCCTTTTTCCATGAAAAAAAGGGGCAGGGAGCAAGATCAAATACCCACAGGGCACCCTTACTTCACTTTTTTATTTTGCATCTCTCATTAAAGAGGGAGGGAGGGCATATAGGAATTTTTTTTTCACTACTCCCAATCGATAAAGAAAGACACACATACGATATGTGGATTAGTAGAATTTAGGATATTATATTACTCTATCTTTCTTTATGATGATACCATCCTCATCTTAATTTCCTATTCCACTCTTATGGAATAGAGTACCGGTATTTTACCGGAATCCATACATAAATCGTATTCCCTTTTTATTTCAGACCTCTTTTCCCCATCTCACTTCTACTGCTTATTTGGATGTCTATGTGACCCATAGAAAGTGAAAGTTGGTCATATAATACATACATAATTGTATGTATAACTATAAGAAAAAGGAAGGGAAATTGTATAAGATTAAGAAAGTATAAGATTAAGAAAGCTCGTGGGTTAGAGATATAGAAAAGAAAAAGTAGAAAAGGATTAAAAAAGAGGGAATTCCTAATCCAATCAAAAAACCCATTTTGGTCTTAGTGTGGATAGAGGATCTTCCTATGTTATACTATATAACTCTCATCCGTGAAATATAACTCTCATCCATGAATTGATTTGATAGATCCGATATTCATAATATTGAATTGATTCAGTATTATCAGAATGCAAGCCCTACCCTTGAATTTACAAGATACCCCTTTTTCCTCTCCATGGGATTACATCCCGAGTTATTGTGAAAATAAAAAATAAAGAGGTTATGGAAGTCAATATTCTCGCATTTATTGCTACTGCACTGTTCATTCTAGTTCCTACTTCTTTTTTACTTATTATTTATGTAAAAACAGTCAGCCAAAATAATTAATTGGAATTCCAATTAATCATTGAAGAAATTAAAAAGGGATTAAATAAAAAAAATCCAAGTCTTAAATGAAAGGATCTGGTTGGAATCTTAAAGTGTGGTAGAAAGAACTACATATAGTTTTTTCTACGACACTTTAGATTCTTTCTATTATATTATCTTTGAATCTACATAGAATAGATTAGTAGATTGAAATAGTTAAGTAGTCTAATTCAATTTCTTTTTTCATTGCATCCACTTAATTTCAATCAGGTCAAAATAAAAAAATCTAAGACAATTCTTGACCAAAGAATCCATGGAAGGAAAGAAAAATAATATGAAGAATAGACTATAGTAAAAAGTAAAAGGAAATGGAAAATGTGTGATATGCCGTGAATAGTTCCGTGGAAGAAAGTCTAATTTTCTTATGTATAGAACTTTTTTTAACCATTCGTCATTTCTAGTAGAAATTCTGAATTGGTATAATGGCTCTTTCTTACATTACAACTTACAATACAAGAGTTTCTTACAGGAGTGAAACAAAACTAAAGAAAAAGATTAAAGAATAACGTTTGACAAAATGATTAATGCAAAATGATCCATTAAAGAAAAGAATTGATACAACAATTTGATTACTTAATCAATTAGTAGTATCCCTAGAGTCCACTCCTTCCCCATACTACTAGTGAAAGAGAAAATGTAAAGACTACCATTAAAGCAGCCCAAGCGAGACTTACTATATCCATCTAAATTATGTCTCCTATTTCTATGAAGGGATTATTCTACTATTGATCAATAATCATAGTGGAATCAAGGGTACAGAGTCAAAAAGGGATTCCGCCCTAAGGCCATGGATCAATCAGTTCAAGGAATTTACTCCTAACAAATTCTTATAGGAATTCTGGTAGAATTAGAGAGCATTAAAAATACGAGATACTATAGCCCTTTTTTCCTTAAAAAAGAAAGAGTACGGGAATGATGTCCTGAATAGAAGAAGCGGGAATAGGAAGATTTTTTATTCCTTTTGTTACTCTTTTTTTTTTTTTTAAGCAAAGGACGCCCGAATATACCATAAAATTATCGATAGATAAATATTTATTGGATACCTACCTTACCTAATGTTTATTTTTGACCTAAACCCTGCAGCCTTGCTTTGTATCATTCTATGAAAGAATGAAGAGATTTTATCCATAATACAACTCCTAAATTGATTTTTGATCGACCTATTTAATCTGATTCTCGTTAGAATTAAGTAGTCCTTACTTTAGTGTATGTAGGTAACATAAGATGTACGATAAAAAAATGTATAATAATTAGTAAGTCTTGATATTCTTTCGTGGAGTCCCTTCTTGAATCTTAGATTGAAAAAAAAAAAGAATGCCCCTTAGGGACCTTTCTTTGGATACCAAGATTTCTGACATCTTATCCTCGTATTTTAAAATTATCAAATCGAATCTCAATTAAGAACCAATTCAAATTCATATAATAAAAGAATAAGGAAACACTACCTCACCCCTATTGATAACCATTTTGGCCACTACCGTCAAAACAAACCCTAACCCTAGTTTGAGGATAGAACTATGGTATGGTTTCTCTAAACCCAGTATCGGCAGGCCCAGTTACTCTCTTGCCCGAACTTATGCGAAGTAAAAATTTATCGAATTCGATCAGCACTATAAAAAAAACCTAAGTATTTTATTGATCAGGCGGCACCCAGATTTGAACTGGGGATAAAGGATTTGCAGTCCCCTGCCTTACCGCTTGGCCATGCCGCCAAAAAATCCGATCAAAAATCTAGAAAACAGCAAGTATTCATCCACGTTTTCTTACGAAAAGCCCCTTTTATTTTGAATATAATTCTACTTACTTTTTTCCAATCTTTTTCAAAAAATCTATTCCTGCTTTTTTTGATCCAGTTTCTATTATTCTCCTCGATAGATTCTATCTTAAAACATACATTGTTAACACAATAAAACTTCCCATTTCTTTCTATTGAGATGAAAAAGAAGAAAAAGTGGATTTCTATTCACAGGCTGCAAAATTCAGAATAAATTGGAACCGTTAACTAGAATTCTCTTTTTTTTATTGCAGTAGTGAACTACTCTTAAATCGGTATTATCTCCCCCCCCTTCAATGGCATAATAAAATATTATGGCTTTATGCTTAATCCGTGTATAGGTAAACTTTAGGTCCGAACAGCATTATTATCCAAAGATCCCCTTTATGTACATATCTCTATGGGGAATCATGCTTTAATTTTTCAAAGTATTAAATTAAATATCTTGAATAAAAAAAGGAAATTTGCTCTGATATAGAGTATAACCTGACTATCTTGGCGTACCCAAGTGAAATTACGATAAAAGAAAAGCATGGATATGGGGAGAGGTGGATAACTAGATTGGCATGTACTTAAAAAAGGGACTTACTTTATTTTAGAATTCCACAATGAAATACTGAATTTTCTAGCAATTATACTACTCCGATCCGAAATAAAAAAGAACCCTCAAATTATTTTGAGAAATTAAAGTAAGCACGCTATTCTAAATCGAAGTAAAGTCAAACTTTCTAGTATATTATATTACGGCTTTATTACATTCATAGAAAGGAGATAAAATGAGAAATCTTTGCCATCCAATCTGATTAGAATATCATAACATAAAGTATAAGTGGCAGAATTTTTTTTGTAGGAATGTTTTATCAATTCATTTTCATTTCATTTGTACCCCTGGCAAACTCGAACTTTCGTCCAAATGGTCTCTATTCATATGTATGAAATACATATATGAAATACGTATGTGGAGTTCCCTAGAATTTCATGTGATTCAGTAAACAGAATATAGATTCCATGATTGCTAGATCGATCCATAGGGATTGATGAAGAGTGAGCTGATAATGGAATTTTTCTTTGATAAACAGGAAACTTAAGATTAAGATGCTCCGGAATGGAAACGAGGGAATGTCCACAATACCCGGATTTAGTCAGATCCAATTCGAGGGATTTTGTAGGTTCATTAATCAAGCCTTGGCAGAAGAACTTGACAAGTTTCCAACAATTAAAGATCCAGATCACGAAATTGCATTTCAATTATTTGCGAAAGGATATCAACTGCTAGAACCCTCGATAAAAGAAAGAGATGCTGTGTATGAATCACTCACCTATTCTTCCGAATTATATGTATCTGCGAGATTAATTTTTGGTTTCGATGTGCAAAAGCAAACCATTTCTATCGGAAACATTCCTATAATGAATTCCTTAGGAACCTTTATTATAAATGGAATATACCGAATTGTGATCAATCAAATATTGCTAAGTCCTGGTATTTACTACCGCTCGGAATTAGATCATAAGGGAATTTCTATCTACACTGGCACTATAATATCAGATTGGGGGGGGAGATCGGAATTAGCAATTGATAAAAAAGAAAGGATATGGGCTCGCGTGAGTAGAAAACAAAAGATATCTATTCTAGTTCTATCATCAGCTATGGGTTCGAATCTAAGAGAAATTCTGGATAATGTTTCCTACCCTGAAATTTTCTTGTCTTTCCCGAATGCTAAAGAGAAGAAGAGGATTGAGTCAAAAGAAAAAGCTATTTTGGAGTTTTATCAACAATTTGCTTGTGTAGGTGGGGACCTGGTATTTTCGGAGTCCTTATGCGAGGAATTACAAAAGAAATTTTTTCAACAAAAATGTGAATTAGGAAGGATTGGTCGACGAAATATGAATCGGAGACTTAATCTTGATATTCCTCAGAACAATACATTCTTGTTACCACGAGATGTATTGGCCGCTACGGATCATTTGATTGGAATGAAATTTGGAACGGGTATACTTGACGATGACGATATGAATCACTTGAAAAATAAACGTATTCGTTCGGTTGCGGATCTGTTACAAGATCAATTCGGATTGGCTCTTGGTCGTTTACAACATGCAGTTCAAAAAACTATTCGTAGAGTATTCATACGTCAATCGAAACCGACTCCCCAAACTTTGGTAACTCCAACTTCAACTTCAATTTTATTAATAACTACTTATGAGACCTTTTTTGGCACATACCCGTTATCTCAAGTTTTTGATCAAACGAATCCATTGACACAAACTGTTCATGGGCGAAAAGTGAGTTGTTTAGGTCCTGGAGGGTTGACGGGGAGAACCGCAAGTTTTCGGAGCCGAGATATTCATCCGAGTCACTATGGGCGTATTTGTCCAATTGACACGTCTGAAGGAATCAATGTTGGACTTACTGGATCCTTAACAATTCATGCGAGAATTGATCACTTGTGGGGATCCATAGAGAGTCCGTTTTATGAAATATCTGCTGAGAAAGCAAAAGAAAAAAAAGAGAGACAGGTGGTTTATCTATCACCAAATAGAGATGAATATTATATGATAGCAGCAGGAAATTCTTTGTCCTTGAATCAAGGTATTCAGGAAGAACAGGTTGTTCCGGCTAGATACCGTCAAGAATTCTTGACTATTGCATGGGAACAGATTCATGTTAGAAGTATTTTTCCTTTCCAATATTTTTCTATTGGGGGTTCTCTCATTCCTTTTATTGAGCACAATGATGCGAATCGGGCTTTAATGAGTTCTAATATGCAGCGCCAAGCAGTTCCGCTTTCTCGGTCCGAGAAATGCATTGTTGGAACTGGATTGGAACGCCAAACAGCTCTAGATTCGAGGGTTTCCATTATAGCCGAACGCGAGGGAAAGATCATTTCTACTGATAGTCATAAGATACTTTTATCAAGTAGTGGGAAGACTATAAGTATTCCTTTAGTTAACCACCGTCGCTCTAACAAAAATACTTGTATGCACCAAAAACCCCGGGTTCCACGGGGTAAATCCATTAAAAAAGGACAAATTTTAGCAGAAGGAGCTGCTACAATTGGGGGCGAACTTGCTTTAGGAAAAAACGTATTAGTAGCTTATATGCCATGGGAAGGTTACAATTTTGAAGACGCTAGTACTAATTAGCGAACGTTTGGTATATGAAGATATTTATACCTCTTTTCACATCCGGAAATATGAAATTCAGACGGATACGACAAGCCAGGGCTCCGCTGAAAAAATCACTAAAGAAATACCACATCTAGAAGAACATTTACTCCGCAATTTGGACAGAAATGGAGTTGTTAGGTTGGGATCCTGGGTAGAAACTGGTGATATTTTAGTAGGTAAATTAACGCCTCAGATAGCGAGCGAATCATCTTATATCGCGGAAGCTGGATTATTACGGGCCATATTTGGCCTTGAGGTTTCCACTTCAAAAGAAACTTCTCTGAAATTACCTATAGGTGGAAGAGGGCGCGTTATCGATGTGAAATGGATCCAAAGGGACCCGCTCGACATAATGGTTCGTGTATATATTTTACAGAAACGTGAAATCAAAGTTGGGGATAAAGTAGCCGGAAGACATGGGAATAAAGGGATCATTTCCAAAATTTTGCCTAGGCAAGATATGCCCTATTTGCAAGATGGAACACCCGTTGATATGGTCTTCAATCCCTTAGGAGTACCCTCCCGAATGAATGTGGGACAAATATTTGAAAGCTCGCTCGGATTAGCGGGGGATCTGCTAAAGAAACATTATAGAATAGCACCCTTTGATGAGAGATATGAGCAAGAGGCTTCAAGAAAACTTGTGTTTTCAGAATTATATGAAGCCAGTAAAGAAACAAAAAATCCATGGGTATTTGAACCCGAGTACCCGGGAAAAAGCAGAATATTTGATGGAAGAACAGGCGACCCCTTTGAGCAACCTGTTCTAATAGGGAAGTCCTATATCTTAAAATTAATTCATCAAGTTGATGAGAAAATTCATGGGCGTTCTACTGGGCCCTACTCACTTGTTACACAACAACCGGTTAGAGGAAGAGCCAAGCAAGGGGGACAACGAGTAGGAGAAATGGAAGTTTGGGCTTTAGAAGGATTTGGTGTTGCTCATATTTTACAAGAGATACTTACTTATAAATCTGACCATCTTATAGCTCGCCAAGAAATACTTAATGCTACGATCTGGGGAAAAAGAATACCTAATCATGAGGATCCTCCAGAATCTTTTCGAGTGCTCGTTCGAGAACTACGATCTTTGGCTCTAGAACTGAATCATTTCCTTGTATCTGAAAAGAACTTCCAGGTTAATAGGGAGGAAGTTTGATCGGAATAAATATAAATTCTTTTCTTATTTCTATTTTATGATTGACCAATATAAACATCAACAACTTCAAATTGGACTCGTTTCCCCTCAACAAATAAAGGCTTGGGCTAACAAAAACCTACCTAATGGAGAAGTCGTTGGCGAAGTCACAAGGCCCTCTACTTTTCATTATAAAACCGATAAACCAGAAAAAGATGGATTGTTTTGCGAAAGAATCTTTGGACCCATAAAAAGCGGGATTTGCGCTTGTGGCAATTCTCGAGCGAGCGGAGCTGAAAACGAAGACGAAAGATTTTGCCAAAAATGCGGGGTCGAATTTGTGGATTCTCGGATACGAAGATATCAAATGGGATACATCAAACTCGCATGTCCCGTGACTCATGTGTGGTATTTGAAAGGTCTTCCTAGTTATATCGCGAATCTTTTAGATAAACCTCTTAAGAAGTTGGAGGGCCTAGTATACGGCGATTTCTCTTTTGCTAGGCCCAGCACTAAAAAACCCACTTTTTTACGATTACGAGGTTTATTCGAAGAGGAAATTGCATCCTGTAACCACAGCATTTCTCCCTTTTTTTCTACCCCAGGCTTTGCAACATTTCGAAATCGGGAAATTGCGACAGGAGCAGGTGCTATTAGAGAACAATTAGCAGATTTGGATTTGCGAATTATTATAGAGAATTCTTTGGTCGAATGGAAGGAATTAGAAGACGAGGGGTATAGTGGAGATGAGTGGGAAGATAGAAAAAGACGAATAAGAAAAGTTTTTTTGATTAGACGCATGCAATTGGCGAAACATTTTATTCAAACAAATGTAGAACCAGAATGGATGGTTTTGTGCTTATTACCGGTTCTTCCTCCCGAATTGAGACCTATTGTTTATAGGTCTGGAGATAAAGTAGTGACTTCAGACATTAATGAACTTTATAAGAGAGTTATCCGTCGGAACAACAATCTTGCCTATCTATTAAAAAGAAGTGAATTAGCGCCAGCAGATTTAGTAATGTGCCAGGAAAAATTGGTACAAGAAGCCGTGGATACACTTCTTGATAGTGGGTCCCGCGGGCAACCGACGAGGGATGGTCACAATAAAGTATACAAATCACTTTCAGATGTAATTGAAGGTAAAGAGGGAAGGTTTCGCGAGACTCTGCTTGGGAAACGGGTCGATTACTCGGGGCGTTCTGTCATTGTTGTGGGTCCTTCGCTTTCATTACATCAATGTGGATTACCTCTAGAGATAGCAATAAAGCTTTTTCAGCTATTTGTAATTCGCGATTTAATCACGAAACGCGCCACTTCTAATGTAAGGATTGCTAAAAGGAAAATTTGGGAAAAAGAACCCATTGTATGGGAAATACTTCAAGAAGTTATGCGGGGACATCCTGTACTGTTAAATAGAGCACCTACCCTGCATAGATTAGGCATACAGGCCTTTCAACCCACTTTAGTAGAGGGGCGTACTATTTCTTTACACCCATTAGTGTGTAAGGGTTTCAATGCGGACTTTGATGGAGATCAAATGGCTGTTCATCTACCTTTATCCTTGGAAGCTCAGGCAGAAGCCCGTTTACTTATGTTTTCTCATATGAATCTCTTATCTCCCGCTATTGGGGATCCTATTTGCGTACCAACCCAAGACATGCTTATCGGGCTTTATGTATTAACGATTGGAAAGCGTCGAGGTATTTGTGCAAATAGATATAATAGTTGCAGAAACTACCCAAATCTAAAAGTAAATTACAATAATAATAATAATTTTAAATATAGGAAAGATAAAGAACCCCATTTTTCTAGTTCTTATGATGCACTGGGAGCTTATAGACAAAAACTAATCAGTTTAGATAGTCCCTTGTGGCTACGATGGAACCTGGATCAACGCGTCATTGGGTCAAGAGAAGTTCCGATTGAAGTTCAATATGAATCTTTGGGGACTTATCATGAGATTTATGCCCACTATCTAATAATGGGAAATAGAAAAAAAGAAATTCGTTCGATATACATTCGAACCACTCTTGGTCATATTTCTTTTTATAGAGAAATAGAGGAAGCCATACAAGGATTTAGTCAGGCCTATTCATACACTACCTAAACAAGAAAGTTAGATTCGGCGATGCCCCTCCCCTTTCGGGGGGCATTCCGATTTCCCTAGTATCATCATTATTTGCCACGCGAATCCAGATTGAGATTGAGGCAATTAAGTTAATTAAATTTTCGAATCACTGACTCAGGCCCATTGTCGAATCCTACTCAGCAATTGTCGAATCCTACTCAGCCGAAAAGGGGGTACTTATGTATGGCGGAACGGGCCAATCTGGTCTTTCATAATAAAGAGATAGACGGAACTGGTATGAAACGACTTATTAGCAGATTAATAGATCATTTTGGAATGGGATATACATCCCATATACTGGATCAACTAAAGACTCTGGGCTTCCATCAAGCCACTACTACATCGATTTCGTTAGGAATCGAGGATCTTTTAACAATACCCTCTAAGGGATGGTTAGTCCAAGACGCGGAACAACAGAGTTTTCTTTTGGAGAAACACTATTATTATGGGGCTGTACACGCGGTAGAAAAATTACGCCAATCTGTTGAGATATGGTATGCGACAAGTGAATATTTGAAACAAGAAATGAATTCAAATTTTCGGATAACGGATCCTTCTAATCCAGTCTATCTAATGTCTTTTTCAGGAGC
>NW_028260356.1:0-21155 GCF_056163025.1 Triticum urartu | reverse complement strand
CTTAAGACTTTATTATGTTTTCTGAGAAAGAATAAGATATCATTATTCTCTTTAATAAACTTTTGTCTCGTACGGAATACTATATGATTTCACCGTTTGTTTCATCAGAAACAATCTGGGACGGAAGGATTCGAACCTCCGAGTAACGGGACCAAAACCCGCTGCCTTACCACTTGGCCACGCCCCATTTCGGGTTTTATGCGACACTAATAAACACTAGTATGTTTATTTGTTATTCGTCAATACCATTTCAATTACATAAAAAAGGAGGGATATTCTCTTGCTAGTATTCTACACATGCGGATAATATAGAATCAAAAAAATGCATTGATCATTACATGGAATTCTATTAAGATATTATATGAAAGTCGAATTTATTCCACTCTCATTTGAGAGTGCGAATACAAGGAGGTATTTTGTGTTTGGGAAAGTCCGAAGAAAAAAGATTTTGAATCTGCCTTTTCCTTCTTTCCCTTAAAAAAATAACTCAAGAAAAATCCAATTATTTACTCTACAAGAATGAAATGCTTGTTATGCCTAATATACTTAGTTTAACCTGTATCTGTTTTAATTCTGTTCTTTATCCTACTAGTTTTTTCTTTGCCAAATTACCCGAAGCTTATGCTATTTTCAATCCAATCGTGGATATTATGCCTGTTATACCTCTATTCTTTTTTCTATTAGCCTTTGTTTGGCAAGCTGCTGTAAGTTTTCGATGAAATCTTTAGTACTCTGTATGCCAAATTGAATGATGTGTTCATTCCAAAAAAATTTTAAAATGGGTAAAAGCCGAGAAGTTTTATATTTTTATATTATGAACCTTCGATTCTAAAATTTAAATTCTTCTACATTGAATGGGTAGCTACAGCAATAAATTTGGATCAGCCTTTCTACTCCCCTGCACCTAGGTTGAGCAGGTACCTAAAGGTACCTACACAATACCTAACCACCTAACCCTATTTTTGCTATTGATAAGAGTGCTTATTATAAAAGAATTCTTGCAATTTTTTTCAAGAATTCTTTTTTGCATTTTTAGGTATAAAAAAAAACCATCCTAGTGGATCCGTGTGGTAAGGAAAAACTGGTAATCTATTCCTTAAAAAAAAATCTTGGAGATTATGTAATGCTTACTCTCAAACTTTTTGTTTATACAGTAGTGATATTCTTTGTTTCACTCTTTATCTTTGGATTCTTATCTAATGACCCAGGACGGAATCCTGGACGCGAGGAGTAAAAATTCAGTTTTTTTTTTTCTTATTGGATTTGTTTCGTACATTTATCTATGAGAAAATCCGGGGGTCAGAATTCTTTCCAATTCGAAAGTCCCAAATGATCCAAGGGAGCGGAAAGAGAGGGATTCGAACCCTCGGTACAAAAAAATTGTACAACGGATTAGCAATCCGCCGCTTTAGTCCACTCAGCCATCTCTCCACGTTCCAAAGCGAAAGGTTTCCGTGATATGATATAGGCAAGAAATAAGAAATAACGGTTGCAAAAAACCCCTTTTTTTTCTTTCAAAAGTCTATAAAAATTATATTGCCAATTCCATTTTAATTATATTCTTTTTTCTTAATGTTAATAAAAAAAGAAGAAAATTCTTGTTTTTTCTTTCTAAAAATCGATATTGGCCGAGAGACAATCAAATAGATTTTCTCTTTAGCGGGCATTTCCATATAGGACTTGTTATAATTATAATAAAACAAGCAGGTTATATAAAAAAAACGCTTTTTTTGTCGATTATTTATCAAGAAAGCAAAAAGGGTTCTTATCAAATCCACCATAAAATTGGAAAGAAGCATAAAGTAAGTAGACCTGACTCCTTTAATGATGCCTCTATCCGCTATTCTGATATATAAATTCGATGTAGATGAAATTGTATAAGCGAATTTTTTTTATTTCCTTAGACTTAGACCGCGCAAGACAAGAATTTTTCGCTATTTACGATTTCATATTCTTGTTACTAGATGTTCTATAGGAATAAGAAGAAATCGCAACTCCTTTGCGCTACACATAAAATTGGATTTCGAAGGTCCATTTTTTTTTTTCAGAATCCTCTATTATTTTAGTTCTTCCACCCATGCAATAGAGAGGGAATGGGAAAAGAAGGGTTACTTTTATTTGCATTTTTCCCTTAAAAGATAGACTTTGAAATAGGAGTCTTGGAATAATGCTGAATTCAAAGGTTTATTTCTTTCTATAGTATAAGAAAAACAATTTATTTCTATTTCTATAGTATAAGAAAAACAAATAAATAGTATAAGAAAAACAAATCGAATCAAATTCATGGATTTACCACGACCTCGGTTGTGACTGTGACTCCATAGATAAAAATGGGAAATTTCTCTCTTCGAGACCATTGAAAAAGGGCATTGAACGAGAAAGAAATCGTCCACAGATAATAAAACTATCATATGCCTTGGAAAGTGATATGAGGTGCTCGGAAATGGTTGAAGTAATTGAATAGGAGGATCACTATGACTATAGCCCTTGGTAGAATTCCTAAAGAAGAAAATGATCTATTTGATACTATGGATGACTGGTTACGAAGGGACCGTTTCGTTTTTGTAGGATGGTCTGGCCTATTGCTCTTTCCTTGTGCTTATTTCGCTTTAGGGGGTTGGTTTACAGGGACAACTTTTGTAACTTCTTGGTATACCCATGGATTGGCTAGTTCCTATTTGGAAGGTTGTAATTTCTTAACCGCAGCAGTTTCTACCCCTGCCAATAGTTTAGCACACTCTTTGTTGCTACTATGGGGGCCCGAAGCACAAGGAGATTTTACTCGTTGGTGTCAATTAGGCGGTCTATGGACTTTTGTAGCTCTCCACGGGGCTTTTGCACTAATAGGTTTCATGTTACGCCAATTTGAACTTGCTCGGTCTGTTCAATTGCGGCCTTATAATGCAATCTCATTCTCTGGTCCAATTGCTGTTTTTGTTTCTGTATTCCTTATTTATCCACTGGGGCAATCTGGTTGGTTCTTTGCGCCGAGTTTTGGCGTAGCAGCGATATTTCGATTCATCCTTTTCTTCCAAGGATTTCATAATTGGACGTTGAACCCATTTCATATGATGGGAGTTGCCGGAGTATTAGGTGCGGCTCTGCTATGCGCTATTCATGGAGCGACCGTAGAAAACACTCTATTTGAGGACGGTGATGGTGCAAATACCTTCCGTGCTTTTAACCCAACTCAAGCTGAAGAAACTTATTCAATGGTCACTGCTAACCGCTTTTGGTCCCAAATCTTTGGTGTTGCTTTTTCCAATAAACGTTGGTTACATTTCTTTATGCTATTTGTACCCGTCACCGGTTTATGGATGAGTGCTATTGGCGTAGTTGGCTTGGCTCTGAACTTACGTGCCTATGACTTTGTTTCCCAGGAAATCCGTGCAGCGGAAGATCCTGAATTTGAGACTTTCTACACCAAAAATATTCTTTTAAACGAGGGTATTCGTGCGTGGATGGCAGCTCAGGATCAGCCTCATGAAAATCTTATATTCCCTGAGGAGGTTCTACCACGTGGAAACGCTCTTTAATGGAACTTTCGTTTTAGCTGGTCGTGACCAAGAAACCACCGGCTTTGCTTGGTGGGCTGGGAATGCCAGACTTATCAATTTGTCCGGTAAACTGCTTGGAGCTCATGTAGCTCATGCCGGATTAATCGTATTCTGGGCCGGAGCAATGAACCTATTTGAAGTGGCCCATTTCGTACCAGAAAAGCCCATGTATGAACAAGGGTTGATTTTACTTCCACACTTAGCTACTCTAGGTTGGGGAGTAGGGCCAGGGGGGGAAGTTCTAGATACTTTTCCGTACTTTGTATCTGGCGTACTTCACCTAATTTCCTCCGCAGTCTTAGGCTTCGGTGGCATTTATCACGCGCTTCTGGGACCCGAGACTCTTGAGGAATCTTTTCCATTCTTTGGTTATGTCTGGAAAGATAGAAATAAAATGACTACAATTTTGGGTATTCACTTAATTTTGTTAGGTCTAGGTGCTTTTCTTCTAGTACTCAAGGCTCTTTATTTTGGCGGTGTATATGATACCTGGGCCCCTGGGGGGGGAGATGTAAGAAAAATTACCAATTTGACCCTTAGTCCCAGTGTTATATTTGGTTATTTACTAAAATCTCCTTTTGGTGGAGAAGGGTGGATTGTTAGTGTAGATGATTTAGAAGATATAATTGGTGGGCATGTATGGTTGGGTTTTATTTGTGTATTTGGCGGAATTTGGCATATTTTAACCAAACCCTTCGCATGGGCTCGCCGTGCATTTGTATGGTCTGGAGAAGCTTACTTGTCTTATAGTTTAGCTGCTTTATCTGTCTTTGGTTTTATCGCTTGTTGTTTTGTATGGTTCAATAATACAGCTTATCCGAGTGAGTTTTATGGACCCACCGGGCCAGAAGCTTCTCAAGCTCAAGCATTTACTTTTCTAGTTAGAGACCAGCGTCTTGGAGCTAATGTGGGATCCGCTCAAGGACCCACAGGTTTAGGTAAATATCTAATGCGTTCCCCAACTGGGGAGGTTATCTTTGGAGGGGAAACTATGCGTTTTTGGGACCTTCGTGCTCCATGGTTAGAACCTCTAAGGGGCCCCAACGGTTTGGACTTGAGTAGGTTGAAAAAAGACATACAACCTTGGCAAGAACGACGCTCAGCAGAATATATGACCCACGCTCCTTTAGGCTCTTTAAATTCCGTGGGTGGCGTAGCTACCGAGATCAATGCAGTTAATTATGTCTCTCCTAGAAGTTGGTTATCAACTTCTCATTTTGTTCTAGGATTCTTCTTTTTTGTGGGCCATTTATGGCATGCAGGAAGAGCCCGAGCTGCTGCAGCAGGTTTTGAAAAGGGAATCGATCGTGATTTGGAACCTGTTCTTTACATGAACCCTCTTAACTAAGATTTTCTTATTTATACCTGTTCTACTTTTTTTCTGTTCTGGCTCGGTTATTCCATCTAGCCGAGCCATTCATTCCTTTTTATGAAAGAAAGATAAGGGACAGAAAAAAAAAATAAATAAAAATGAAAGAAACAAACGTATTCAATAAGCAAAAGGAGAGAGAGGGATTCGAACCCTCGATAGTTCCTAGAACTATACCGGTTTTCAAGACCGGAGCTATCAACCACTCAGCCATCTCTCCACAGCCTAATCCTTATTTTACTCCTACAAATAGAACATAGCCATATAAAAAATAAAAAGATTTATTAGCCTCTAGAAAGATATCAGATACAAGTTCCTTTTCGATATATCTCTGTATACTGTATACACGGATACAGGATCCGCTATACCCGCTTGTGAAATAAAGAGTAAATAATCTCTTCTCACCCCCATATCCAAATAAAAAAGCGGTTTAAGTAATAAATTTGAATTAAAGAGAAGAATCAATGGATTCATGATTAAACCCCTCCTACTTCTTGTATTTTTTTACAATTTTGGTTTAAGTGAGGGATCAAATATGTAGTCAACTTTATTTGATGGTAGCTTGGAGGATTAGAAATATGACTATTGCTTTCCAATTAGCTGTTTTTGCATTAATTGCGACTTCCTCAGTCTTAGTAATTAGTGTACCCCTTGTATTTGCTTCTCCTGATGGTTGGTCAAATAATAAAAATGTTGTATTTTCCGGTACATCATTATGGATTGGACTAGTCTTTCTCGTAGCTATTCTGAATTCTCTCATTTCTTAAATGAAATTTGGTTAATATTTATTAACCCCATAAAAAAGAAATAATAAAGGCCATTTCTTCTAAAAAATTAGAATAGTGAGACGTATTAAAACGCAATTTGCGTTCCGAATTGCTAGCTCTTCTCTTTCAGTATTATGAAATTCCATTCCCATTAGAATATTCATTGACAGATAATAAAAAAAGGAAAACTCTAATATAATAGAAAATGAAATGAAACGGTCGACCCAGACATAGAAGGTCGACCCAGGCGGATATACGCTATAAAATATATACCGTAGCGAGCGTAGTTCAATGGTAAAATATCTCCTTGCCAAGGAGAAGATACGGGTTCGATTCCCGCCGCTCGCCCGCTTAATTTATCAAAGTACTATGATAAAAAGTTTAGTCTAGTTAACTGTTTAACTACTTATATTAAATTAAGTATTAATTAGGTGTTAGTCTAGTGCCGTATCCCTTACTATCTTACCCTTCCTTTGCATCCCACTCAAAAAAAGAGGGCGCTCCAGAGGCAGAAATAGAACTCGCCAACAGAGCTCCAAAAATTGGGTATTAACTGAGACAAACAACGGGCAAACTTTTTTTAAAGGGAAGGGAGAGGTAGACTGTCCCTTTCGTTTCATTTTTATTTTCTGCAGGGTAGGGAGAGGCCTTGCGCCTTCTTTTTTTGAAGGCAAGTGACTTCGCAAACTGCTCAATTTTGCCCTCTAGGGCCGGGAACTAATGAATAAAAAAGGGTTGGATACGCCCCTCTACCATACATATCTAGAGAAATAGAATAGTCCTTTTATACAGACTGCTAAGTGCGGAGACGGGAATCGAACCCGTGACCTCAAGGTTATGAGCCTCGTGAGCTACCAAACTGCTCTACTCCGCTCTGGAGTACCAGAAACTGGTGGACAAAAAAGGCTTGAATACAAGCCTCTAACATGTCTAGACAAATAGAATACTCCTTTTATACAGAATGGAGCGGGTAGCGGGAATCGAACCCGCATCGTTAGCTTGGAAGGCTAGGGGTTATAGTCGACGTTGGTTGATTATTTTTAACGTCTCTAATTCAAAACCGAACATG
Organism: Triticum urartu; assembly: GCF_056163025.1. Classification (NCBI taxonomy): domain Eukaryota; kingdom Viridiplantae; phylum Streptophyta; class Magnoliopsida; order Poales; family Poaceae; genus Triticum; species Triticum urartu. The sequence continues at coordinate 14,393 of NW_028260356.1, read as the reverse complement.
AAATTTTGATTTCATTCGGCTCCTTTATGGATATTCTCACCACTTAACATCTATGTCAGCTTTTCTATTTGAATGGAACCAAAGCTCTCCGCTTTCTAGATGATCCTTATAGAGTAGGAGATAGAAATTCTATCTAAATTCATCTAATCTACTTACTTCGTTCCCTAATTTCATTCAAGAGATCCTGAGGAAAAGAATTGGGTTTCCACCGAGCTGAAACAATATGCGGATGGTTCTAGTAAACCAAAACTATCGTTTTTTAGCTATTTGGCTTCCTTATTCCTTATTTTAAGAAGATTTAGTTACGATTGGAAATCAACTTTTTTGTATCTTCATCCATAGATCCTTTACTCATATTTTCAAAATTGGAATACTTAATCCAATGCAAAATTATGCTTCGCGACTCTGTACTCATAATCCTATTTTTATTTTGGATGCAATTTAAATTAGTCTTTGGATACAAATCGCCAGAATGTATATTCTTCCTCAATATGCTATTGAGAGGAAAAGGATTTAATCCTTTATAAGAACTAAAGTTTTCATCGGAATATAAAAATAAAAAACTTAAGGATGCCTTAAGTATATCATTTCAAATTCAGTTATTAATAGAACGAATCACACTTTTACCACTAAACTATACCCGCTACATTGTAGATTATGGTATAAATGGTACCCTTTGTCAAGGATAGCCATTTGACAAGAAGGCTAATTCCCCCTTATTGAATCAGATGGAGAAGGTTCATGACACTGAGCCGTTGGTACTTCTACTTCGATCGCTCGCCTTTACTTTAGGATTTAGATAGCCCCTCTGGTCTGTAAAAAAAATCTTTTCTTACCATGCTAATAGCGCCTGAACCAAATGTATTTATTTTGATTAGGATCCTATTCTACGGTTACGACTACAATAATAATTATTTACTTTGCAAGGACGTAAGTGTGTCAGACTGCTAAATTGTTTTATTATTCCTACAATATAAACTAGGGGATATAGGGGGTAACACTGTCCCTATAAATTCCTTTTTTCCTTTTCTTTTTTGTCCAGAATTGAACAAAAAAGAAATTATGGAAGATGTTTTCTTCCCCCATTAAGTCCGAGCCATAGAGTAAGAGTGAGATGAGTTTTCCAAATTCATCATAGACTTTCCCTATGGCTTGATAGAAGTAAGCAGCAAAGAGTCGTAACTTAAAGAAAAAAACGGACAGGGCCGACAGATTTACCTGATGTAAAGAAGATCCTAAAAGTCTCTGATTAGTCGACTCTCTCCATTTAACACTTTCCTCTCTCTCCTTTTTTCCACTGACTCAATTCTAGTTTATTAGATTCTTGTTTAAAAGAATGCAAAAAGTTCAATAGAACTAAGAACACATAAAAAATAGCATAGAGGATCAAGGCCATTACCAAAAGTTCCTCCCAAGGATCCTATATCCTATTGGGTATCTGTTCCCCGCCTTTTCCCGCTAGGATCGGAAATCTTATATTTTCCATATCCATATACCGTTGAATCCTTGGGGTTCCAGAATCCGCCTATTTTACTAGTCTTCGGAAACGGAAAACCCTGAACCAAGAAGAGTTGGATATGTTATGTAGGGTATGTTTTTTTTTATTAATTTTATTTTGAGCTCTCAAGATATCGATATATACATATACAATCTCTACATAATGTCTCTCTCTCTATCTCTATATATTATATATATAATATGTACATTATGCAGTAGACCCATAATGGGAAATCCAAGTGGCTAATTTTTGAATTAAATAAAAAGCCCTTTTAACTCAGTGGTAGAGTAATGCCATGGTAAGGCATAAGTCATCGGTTCAAATCCGATAAAGGGCTTTTTAAATTAGTGGTAGAGTAATCTCGTGCTAAGACGTAAGTCGTTGGTTCGAATCTGATAGAGTACTTTTCTACTAAATTGATTCACTTTTTTTCTTTGTTTTTGAAACTTTCTCTATATTTTTAGAGAATTTTATGACTTAGTGCGGGATGGATGCATTTTTGGTATGAACACTAAATGAAGCACGGAGAATTAATCTATAACGATCAACTAAAAAAAATCCTAGATGAAAACATAACAGAAAAGTTGGAAAAACTCTTTGCTTTGGATCTATTTATACTTTTCGAGTATATTGACAATTCCAAAAAACTGCTCATACTATGATTATAGTATAATCACGAGCGGTTGTATATGGCCCTATCGTCTAGTGATGCCCCTATCGTCTAGTGGTTCAGGACATCTCTCTTTCAAGGAGGCAGCGGGGATTCGACTTCCCCTGGGGGTAGGGAGTATTATGAAAGGAGGTTAATCATAGATTAGCAAAAACCCTAGAATAAATTCTTCCTGGGTCGATGCCCGAGTGGTTAATGGGGACGGACTGTAAATTCGTTGACAATGTCTACGCTGGTTCAAATCCAGCTCGGCCCAAACCAAAAATCTAGGGCTTCGTGAGTATGAACTAAATCCTTTTGTTTTTCTTCCATAAAATAAAATGTCTGATCTATAGAAATAAAAGATAAAGAAAAAAGGGAAATTTTTTTTTCTAATCCATATCTCTCTCATTCCTTTCTTACAAACAAAAGAGTTTTTCTTATTGAAGGCTGGATTATTATCCATTTTTAGTGATAAAAAATCACGACATACTAGTTATGTCACTCTCACTATACCCACGTATAATATAATATGTGGGTATGTAGTATATGATTCGTCTATTTCTTAGAGTACGAAAGACGAATCGAATCTTCTTATGGTTCTATTTAAGAATGGGTATGCCATACACCCCGCGGGGATTGTAGTTCAATTGGTCAGAGCACCGCCCTGTCAAGGCGGAAGCTGCGGGTTCGAGCCCCGTCAGTCCCGAACTAGGGTTCAATGAATGGAGAAATTGATATTTCCTTTTTCCATGAAAAAAAGGGGCAGGGAGCAAGATCAAATACCCACAGGGCACCCTTACTTCACTTTTTTATTTTGCATCTCTCATTAAAGAGGGAGGGAGGGCATATAGGAATTTTTTTTTCACTACTCCCAATCGATAAAGAAAGACACACATACGATATGTGGATTAGTAGAATTTAGGATATTATATTACTCTATCTTTCTTTATGATGATACCATCCTCATCTTAATTTCCTATTCCACTCTTATGGAATAGAGTACCGGTATTTTACCGGAATCCATACATAAATCGTATTCCCTTTTTATTTCAGACCTCTTTTCCCCATCTCACTTCTACTGCTTATTTGGATGTCTATGTGACCCATAGAAAGTGAAAGTTGGTCATATAATACATACATAATTGTATGTATAACTATAAGAAAAAGGAAGGGAAATTGTATAAGATTAAGAAAGTATAAGATTAAGAAAGCTCGTGGGTTAGAGATATAGAAAAGAAAAAGTAGAAAAGGATTAAAAAAGAGGGAATTCCTAATCCAATCAAAAAACCCATTTTGGTCTTAGTGTGGATAGAGGATCTTCCTATGTTATACTATATAACTCTCATCCGTGAAATATAACTCTCATCCATGAATTGATTTGATAGATCCGATATTCATAATATTGAATTGATTCAGTATTATCAGAATGCAAGCCCTACCCTTGAATTTACAAGATACCCCTTTTTCCTCTCCATGGGATTACATCCCGAGTTATTGTGAAAATAAAAAATAAAGAGGTTATGGAAGTCAATATTCTCGCATTTATTGCTACTGCACTGTTCATGTCTAGTTCCTACTTCTTTTTTACTTATTATTTATGTAAAAACAGTCAGCCAAAATAATTAATTGGAATTCCAATTAATCATTGAAGAAATTAAAAAGGGATTAAATAAAAAAAATCCAAGTCTTAAATGAAAGGATCTGGTTGGAATCTTAAAGTGTGGTAGAAAGAACTACATATAGTTTTTTCTACGACACTTTAGATTCTTTCTATTATATTATCTTTGAATCTACATAGAATAGATTAGTAGATTGAAATAGTTAAGTAGTCTAATTCAATTTCTTTTTTCATTGCATCCACTTAATTTCAATCAGGTCAAAATAAAAAAATCTAAGACAATTCTTGACCAAAGAATCCATGGAAGGAAAGAAAAATAATATGAAGAATAGACTATAGTAAAAAGTAAAAGGAAATGGAAAATGTGTGATATGCCGTGAATAGTTCCGTGGAAGAAAGTCTAATTTTCTTATGTATAGAACTTTTTTTAACCATTCGTCATTTCTAGTAGAAATTCTGAATTGGTATAATGGCTCTTTCTTACATTACAACTTACAATACAAGAGTTTCTTACAGGAGTGAAACAAAACTAAAGAAAAAGATTAAAGAATAACGTTTGACAAAATGATTAATGCAAAATGATCCATTAAAGAAAAGAATTGATACAACAATTTGATTACTTAATCAATTAGTAGTATCCCTAGAGTCCACTCCTTCCCCATACTACTAGTGAAAGAGAAAATGTAAAGACTACCATTAAAGCAGCCCAAGCGAGACTTACTATATCCATCTAAATTATGTCTCCTATTTCTATGAAGGGATTATTCTACTATTGATCAATAATCATAGTGGAATCAAGGGTACAGAGTCAAAAAGGGATTCCGCCCTAAGGCCATGGATCAATCAGTTCAAGGAATTTACTCCTAACAAATTCTTATAGGAATTCTGGTAGAATTAGAGAGCATTAAAAATACGAGATACTATAGCCCTTTTTTCCTTAAAAAAGAAAGAGTACGGGAATGATGTCCTGAATAGAAGAAGCGGGAATAGGAAGATTTTTTATTCCTTTTGTTACTCTTTTTTTTTTTTTTAAGCAAAGGACGCCCGAATATACCATAAAATTATCGATAGATAAATATTTATTGGATACCTACCTTACCTAATGTTTATTTTTGACCTAAACCCTGCAGCCTTGCTTTGTATCATTCTATGAAAGAATGAAGAGATTTTATCCATAATACAACTCCTAAATTGATTTTTGATCGACCTATTTAATCTGATTCTCGTTAGAATTAAGTAGTCCTTACTTTAGTGTATGTAGGTAACATAAGATGTACGATAAAAAAATGTATAATAATTAGTAAGTCTTGATATTCTTTCGTGGAGTCCCTTCTTGAATCTTAGATTGAAAAAAAAAAAGAATGCCCCTTAGGGACCTTTCTTTGGATACCAAGATTTCTGACATCTTATCCTCGTATTTTAAAATTATCAAATCGAATCTCAATTAAGAACCAATTCAAATTCATATAATAAAAGAATAAGGAAACACTACCTCACCCCTATTGATAACCATTTTGGCCACTACCGTCAAAACAAACCCTAACCCTAGTTTGAGGATAGAACTATGGTATGGTTTCTCTAAACCCAGTATCGGCAGGCCCAGTTACTCTCTTGCCCGAACTTATGCGAAGTAAAAATTTATCGAATTCGATCAGCACTATAAAAAAAACCTAAGTATTTTATTGATCAGGCGGCACCCAGATTTGAACTGGGGATAAAGGATTTGCAGTCCCCTGCCTTACCGCTTGGCCATGCCGCCAAAAAATCCGATCAAAAATCTAGAAAACAGCAAGTATTCATCCACGTTTTCTTACGAAAAGCCCCTTTTATTTTGAATATAATTCTACTTACTTTTTTCCAATCTTTTTCAAAAAATCTATTCCTGCTTTTTTTGATCCAGTTTCTATTATTCTCCTCGATAGATTCTATCTTAAAACATACATTGTTAACACAATAAAACTTCCCATTTCTTTCTATTGAGATGAAAAAGAAGAAAAAGTGGATTTCTATTCACAGGCTGCAAAATTCAGAATAAATTGGAACCGTTAACTAGAATTCTCTTTTTTTTATTGCAGTAGTGAACTACTCTTAAATCGGTATTATCTCCCCCCCCTTCAATGGCATAATAAAATATTATGGCTTTATGCTTAATCCGTGTATAGGTAAACTTTAGGTCCGAACAGCATTATTATCCAAAGATCCCCTTTATGTACATATCTCTATGGGGAATCATGCTTTAATTTTTCAAAGTATTAAATTAAATATCTTGAATAAAAAAAGGAAATTTGCTCTGATATAGAGTATAACCTGACTATCTTGGCGTACCCAAGTGAAATTACGATAAAAGAAAAGCATGGATATGGGGAGAGGTGGATAACTAGATTGGCATGTACTTAAAAAAGGGACTTACTTTATTTTAGAATTCCACAATGAAATACTGAATTTTCTAGCAATTATACTACTCCGATCCGAAATAAAAAAGAACCCTCAAATTATTTTGAGAAATTAAAGTAAGCACGCTATTCTAAATCGAAGTAAAGTCAAACTTTCTAGTATATTATATTACGGCTTTATTACATTCATAGAAAGGAGATAAAATGAGAAATCTTTGCCATCCAATCTGATTAGAATATCATAACATAAAGTATAAGTGGCAGAATTTTTTTTGTAGGAATGTTTTATCAATTCATTTTCATTTCATTTGTACCCCTGGCAAACTCGAACTTTCGTCCAAATGGTCTCTATTCATATGTATGAAATACATATATGAAATACGTATGTGGAGTTCCCTAGAATTTCATGTGATTCAGTAAACAGAATATAGATTCCATGATTGCTAGATCGATCCATAGGGATTGATGAAGAGTGAGCTGATAATGGAATTTTTCTTTGATAAACAGGAAACTTAAGATTAAGATGCTCCGGAATGGAAACGAGGGAATGTCCACAATACCCGGATTTAGTCAGATCCAATTCGAGGGATTTTGTAGGTTCATTAATCAAGCCTTGGCAGAAGAACTTGACAAGTTTCCAACAATTAAAGATCCAGATCACGAAATTGCATTTCAATTATTTGCGAAAGGATATCAACTGCTAGAACCCTCGATAAAAGAAAGAGATGCTGTGTATGAATCACTCACCTATTCTTCCGAATTATATGTATCTGCGAGATTAATTTTTGGTTTCGATGTGCAAAAGCAAACCATTTCTATCGGAAACATTCCTATAATGAATTCCTTAGGAACCTTTATTATAAATGGAATATACCGAATTGTGATCAATCAAATATTGCTAAGTCCTGGTATTTACTACCGCTCGGAATTAGATCATAAGGGAATTTCTATCTACACTGGCACTATAATATCAGATTGGGGGGGGAGATCGGAATTAGCAATTGATAAAAAAGAAAGGATATGGGCTCGCGTGAGTAGAAAACAAAAGATATCTATTCTAGTTCTATCATCAGCTATGGGTTCGAATCTAAGAGAAATTCTGGATAATGTTTCCTACCCTGAAATTTTCTTGTCTTTCCCGAATGCTAAAGAGAAGAAGAGGATTGAGTCAAAAGAAAAAGCTATTTTGGAGTTTTATCAACAATTTGCTTGTGTAGGTGGGGACCTGGTATTTTCGGAGTCCTTATGCGAGGAATTACAAAAGAAATTTTTTCAACAAAAATGTGAATTAGGAAGGATTGGTCGACGAAATATGAATCGGAGACTTAATCTTGATATTCCTCAGAACAATACATTCTTGTTACCACGAGATGTATTGGCCGCTACGGATCATTTGATTGGAATGAAATTTGGAACGGGTATACTTGACGATGACGATATGAATCACTTGAAAAATAAACGTATTCGTTCGGTTGCGGATCTGTTACAAGATCAATTCGGATTGGCTCTTGGTCGTTTACAACATGCAGTTCAAAAAACTATTCGTAGAGTATTCATACGTCAATCGAAACCGACTCCCCAAACTTTGGTAACTCCAACTTCAACTTCAATTTTATTAATAACTACTTATGAGACCTTTTTTGGCACATACCCGTTATCTCAAGTTTTTGATCAAACGAATCCATTGACACAAACTGTTCATGGGCGAAAAGTGAGTTGTTTAGGTCCTGGAGGGTTGACGGGGAGAACCGCAAGTTTTCGGAGCCGAGATATTCATCCGAGTCACTATGGGCGTATTTGTCCAATTGACACGTCTGAAGGAATCAATGTTGGACTTACTGGATCCTTAACAATTCATGCGAGAATTGATCACTTGTGGGGATCCATAGAGAGTCCGTTTTATGAAATATCTGCTGAGAAAGCAAAAGAAAAAAAAGAGAGACAGGTGGTTTATCTATCACCAAATAGAGATGAATATTATATGATAGCAGCAGGAAATTCTTTGTCCTTGAATCAAGGTATTCAGGAAGAACAGGTTGTTCCGGCTAGATACCGTCAAGAATTCTTGACTATTGCATGGGAACAGATTCATGTTAGAAGTATTTTTCCTTTCCAATATTTTTCTATTGGGGGTTCTCTCATTCCTTTTATTGAGCACAATGATGCGAATCGGGCTTTAATGAGTTCTAATATGCAGCGCCAAGCAGTTCCGCTTTCTCGGTCCGAGAAATGCATTGTTGGAACTGGATTGGAACGCCAAACAGCTCTAGATTCGAGGGTTTCCATTATAGCCGAACGCGAGGGAAAGATCATTTCTACTGATAGTCATAAGATACTTTTATCAAGTAGTGGGAAGACTATAAGTATTCCTTTAGTTAACCACCGTCGCTCTAACAAAAATACTTGTATGCACCAAAAACCCCGGGTTCCACGGGGTAAATCCATTAAAAAAGGACAAATTTTAGCAGAAGGAGCTGCTACAATTGGGGGCGAACTTGCTTTAGGAAAAAACGTATTAGTAGCTTATATGCCATGGGAAGGTTACAATTTTGAAGACGCAGTACTAATTAGCGAACGTTTGGTATATGAAGATATTTATACCTCTTTTCACATCCGGAAATATGAAATTCAGACGGATACGACAAGCCAGGGCTCCGCTGAAAAAATCACTAAAGAAATACCACATCTAGAAGAACATTTACTCCGCAATTTGGACAGAAATGGAGTTGTTAGGTTGGGATCCTGGGTAGAAACTGGTGATATTTTAGTAGGTAAATTAACGCCTCAGATAGCGAGCGAATCATCTTATATCGCGGAAGCTGGATTATTACGGGCCATATTTGGCCTTGAGGTTTCCACTTCAAAAGAAACTTCTCTGAAATTACCTATAGGTGGAAGAGGGCGCGTTATCGATGTGAAATGGATCCAAAGGGACCCGCTCGACATAATGGTTCGTGTATATATTTTACAGAAACGTGAAATCAAAGTTGGGGATAAAGTAGCCGGAAGACATGGGAATAAAGGGATCATTTCCAAAATTTTGCCTAGGCAAGATATGCCCTATTTGCAAGATGGAACACCCGTTGATATGGTCTTCAATCCCTTAGGAGTACCCTCCCGAATGAATGTGGGACAAATATTTGAAAGCTCGCTCGGATTAGCGGGGGATCTGCTAAAGAAACATTATAGAATAGCACCCTTTGATGAGAGATATGAGCAAGAGGCTTCAAGAAAACTTGTGTTTTCAGAATTATATGAAGCCAGTAAAGAAACAAAAAATCCATGGGTATTTGAACCCGAGTACCCGGGAAAAAGCAGAATATTTGATGGAAGAACAGGCGACCCCTTTGAGCAACCTGTTCTAATAGGGAAGTCCTATATCTTAAAATTAATTCATCAAGTTGATGAGAAAATTCATGGGCGTTCTACTGGGCCCTACTCACTTGTTACACAACAACCGGTTAGAGGAAGAGCCAAGCAAGGGGGACAACGAGTAGGAGAAATGGAAGTTTGGGCTTTAGAAGGATTTGGTGTTGCTCATATTTTACAAGAGATACTTACTTATAAATCTGACCATCTTATAGCTCGCCAAGAAATACTTAATGCTACGATCTGGGGAAAAAGAATACCTAATCATGAGGATCCTCCAGAATCTTTTCGAGTGCTCGTTCGAGAACTACGATCTTTGGCTCTAGAACTGAATCATTTCCTTGTATCTGAAAAGAACTTCCAGGTTAATAGGGAGGAAGTTTGATCGGAATAAATATAAATTCTTTTCTTATTTCTATTTTATGATTGACCAATATAAACATCAACAACTTCAAATTGGACTCGTTTCCCCTCAACAAATAAAGGCTTGGGCTAACAAAAACCTACCTAATGGAGAAGTCGTTGGCGAAGTCACAAGGCCCTCTACTTTTCATTATAAAACCGATAAACCAGAAAAAGATGGATTGTTTTGCGAAAGAATCTTTGGACCCATAAAAAGCGGGATTTGCGCTTGTGGCAATTCTCGAGCGAGCGGAGCTGAAAACGAAGACGAAAGATTTTGCCAAAAATGCGGGGTCGAATTTGTGGATTCTCGGATACGAAGATATCAAATGGGATACATCAAACTCGCATGTCCCGTGACTCATGTGTGGTATTTGAAAGGTCTTCCTAGTTATATCGCGAATCTTTTAGATAAACCTCTTAAGAAGTTGGAGGGCCTAGTATACGGCGATTTCTCTTTTGCTAGGCCCAGCACTAAAAAACCCACTTTTTTACGATTACGAGGTTTATTCGAAGAGGAAATTGCATCCTGTAACCACAGCATTTCTCCCTTTTTTTCTACCCCAGGCTTTGCAACATTTCGAAATCGGGAAATTGCGACAGGAGCAGGTGCTATTAGAGAACAATTAGCAGATTTGGATTTGCGAATTATTATAGAGAATTCTTTGGTCGAATGGAAGGAATTAGAAGACGAGGGGTATAGTGGAGATGAGTGGGAAGATAGAAAAAGACGAATAAGAAAAGTTTTTTTGATTAGACGCATGCAATTGGCGAAACATTTTATTCAAACAAATGTAGAACCAGAATGGATGGTTTTGTGCTTATTACCGGTTCTTCCTCCCGAATTGAGACCTATTGTTTATAGGTCTGGAGATAAAGTAGTGACTTCAGACATTAATGAACTTTATAAGAGAGTTATCCGTCGGAACAACAATCTTGCCTATCTATTAAAAAGAAGTGAATTAGCGCCAGCAGATTTAGTAATGTGCCAGGAAAAATTGGTACAAGAAGCCGTGGATACACTTCTTGATAGTGGGTCCCGCGGGCAACCGACGAGGGATGGTCACAATAAAGTATACAAATCACTTTCAGATGTAATTGAAGGTAAAGAGGGAAGGTTTCGCGAGACTCTGCTTGGGAAACGGGTCGATTACTCGGGGCGTTCTGTCATTGTTGTGGGTCCTTCGCTTTCATTACATCAATGTGGATTACCTCTAGAGATAGCAATAAAGCTTTTTCAGCTATTTGTAATTCGCGATTTAATCACGAAACGCGCCACTTCTAATGTAAGGATTGCTAAAAGGAAAATTTGGGAAAAAGAACCCATTGTATGGGAAATACTTCAAGAAGTTATGCGGGGACATCCTGTACTGTTAAATAGAGCACCTACCCTGCATAGATTAGGCATACAGGCCTTTCAACCCACTTTAGTAGAGGGGCGTACTATTTCTTTACACCCATTAGTGTGTAAGGGTTTCAATGCGGACTTTGATGGAGATCAAATGGCTGTTCATCTACCTTTATCCTTGGAAGCTCAGGCAGAAGCCCGTTTACTTATGTTTTCTCATATGAATCTCTTATCTCCCGCTATTGGGGATCCTATTTGCGTACCAACCCAAGACATGCTTATCGGGCTTTATGTATTAACGATTGGAAAGCGTCGAGGTATTTGTGCAAATAGATATAATAGTTGCAGAAACTACCCAAATCTAAAAGTAAATTACAATAATAATAATAATTTTAAATATAGGAAAGATAAAGAACCCCATTTTTCTAGTTCTTATGATGCACTGGGAGCTTATAGACAAAAACTAATCAGTTTAGATAGTCCCTTGTGGCTACGATGGAACCTGGATCAACGCGTCATTGGGTCAAGAGAAGTTCCGATTGAAGTTCAATATGAATCTTTGGGGACTTATCATGAGATTTATGCCCACTATCTAATAATGGGAAATAGAAAAAAAGAAATTCGTTCGATATACATTCGAACCACTCTTGGTCATATTTCTTTTTATAGAGAAATAGAGGAAGCCATACAAGGATTTAGTCAGGCCTATTCATACACTACCTAAACAAGAAAGTTAGATTCGGCGATGCCCCTCCCCTTTCGGGGGGCATTCCGATTTCCCTAGTATCATCATTATTTGCCACGCGAATCCAGATTGAGATTGAGGCAATTAAGTTAATTAAATTTTCGAATCACTGACTCAGGCCCATTGTCGAATCCTACTCAGCAATTGTCGAATCCTACTCAGCCGAAAAGGGGGTACTTATGTATGGCGGAACGGGCCAATCTGGTCTTTCATAATAAAGAGATAGACGGAACTGGTATGAAACGACTTATTAGCAGATTAATAGATCATTTTGGAATGGGATATACATCCCATATACTGGATCAACTAAAGACTCTGGGCTTCCATCAAGCCACTACTACATCGATTTCGTTAGGAATCGAGGATCTTTTAACAATACCCTCTAAGGGATGGTTAGTCCAAGACGCGGAACAACAGAGTTTTCTTTTGGAGAAACACTATTATTATGGGGCTGTACACGCGGTAGAAAAATTACGCCAATCTGTTGAGATATGGTATGCGACAAGTGAATATTTGAAACAAGAAATGAATTCAAATTTTCGGATAACGGATCCTTCTAATCCAGTCTATCTAATGTCTTTTTCAGGAGCCAGAGGAAATGCATCTCAAGTACACCAATTAGTAGGTATGAGAGGATTAATGTCGGACCCTCAAGGACAAATGATTGATTTACCTATTCAAAGCAATTTACGCGAGGGACTTTCTTTGACAGAATATATAATTTCCTGCTATGGAGCCCGCAAAGGGGTTGTAGATACTGCTGTGCGAACAGCAGATGCTGGATATCTTACACGTAGACTTGTTGAAGTAGTTCAACATATTATTGTGCGTAGAAGAGATTGTGGTACTATCCGAGGTATTTCTGTAAGTCCTCAAAATGGGATGACGGAAAAACTTTTTGTCCAAACACTAATTGGTCGTGTATTAGCAGACGATATATATATCGGTTCACGATGCATTGCCGCGCGAAATCAAGATATTGGAATTGGATTAGTCAATCGATTCATAACTGCCTTTCGAGCACAACCATTTCGAGCACAACCAATATATATTAGAACCCCCTTTACTTGCCGAAGCACTTCTTGGATCTGTCAATTATGCTATGGCCGGAGTCCTACTCATAGTGATCTGGTCGAATTGGGAGAAGCCGTAGGTATTATTGCAGGTCAATCAATTGGGGAGCCAGGGACTCAACTAACATTAAGAACTTTTCATACTGGCGGAGTATTCACAGGGGGTACTGCCGACCTTGTACGATCCCCTTCGAATGGAAAAATAAAATTCAATGAGAATTTGGTTCACCCCACACGTACCCGTCATGGGCAGCCTGCTTTTCTATGTTATATAGACTTGCATGTAACTATTCAGAGTCAAGATATTCTATATAGTGTGAATATTCCCTCAAAAAGCTTGATTCTAGTGCAAAATGATCAATATGTAAAATCCGAACAAGTAATTGCGGAGATTCGTGCCGGAACGTCCACTTTACATTTTAAAGAAAGGGTACAAAAGCATATTTATTCTGAATCAGACGGCGAAATGCACTGGAGTACTGATGTTTACCATGCGCCCGAATATCAATATGGTAATCTTCGCCGATTACCAAAAACAAGCCATTTATGGATATTGTCAGTAAGTATGTGCAGATCCAGTATAGCGTCTTTTTCACTCCACAAGGATCAAGATCAAATGAATACTTATGGTAAAAAAGATAGGGAAATTCTTGATTATTCAACGTCGGATCGAATCATGTCCAATGGCCATTGGAATTTTATCTATCCTTCTATTTTTCAAGATAATTCAGATTTGTTGGCGAAAAAGCGAAGAAATAGGTTCGTCATTCCATTACAATATCATCAAGAACAAGAGAAAGAACTAATATCCTGTTTTGGGATTTCGATTGAAATCCCCCTTATGGGTGTTTTACGTAGAAATACTATTTTTGCTTATTTTGACGATCCCCGATACAGAAAAGATAAAAAGGGTTCAGGAATTGTTAAATTTAGATATAGGACCCTAGAAGAAGAATATAGGACTCGAGCGGAAGACTCAGAAGAGGAATATGAGACCCTAGAAGACGAATACAGGACCCGAGAGGACGAATATGAATATGAAACCCTAGAAGAATCTAAATATGGAATCCTAGAAGACGAATACGAATATGAAACCCTAGAAGACGAATATGGGAGCCCAGAAAACGAATATGGGAACCCAGAGAACGAATATAGGACTTTAGAGAAAGACTCAGAAGAGGAATATGGGAGCCCAGAGAGCAAATATAGGACCCAAGAGGACGAATATGGAACTCTAGAGGAAGACTCAGAAGACGAATATGGCAGCCCCGGGGAAAGCGCAGAGGAAAAATATG
>NW_028260355.1:12500-21414 GCF_056163025.1 Triticum urartu | reverse complement strand
TAGGATTTCTTATAATTTGGATTTGTTATTTTGGTATAAATCTATTAGGAATAGGCTTACATAGTTATGGTTCGTTTACATTAACACCTAAATGATTACATAAAATAAAACCTTCATGAAATGAAGGTTTTTACTTTTATGTTTTATTTGAGAACCCCTTGAACGCCTTATCAAAGGGTTCTCAAAAATTCGAGATAGATCTAATTATACTTTTTTACTTATTTCTGCATTATATACTTTTTTACTTATTTCTGCATTAATAGAGCAGACGAGTAAAAAAAAGCAAACCTATTTAGGATAATAATTGGATAAGAGAGCCTCTACCCTGTCAACGGATAGGGAGAGAACAAAATCTGGATAAATACCAATTCCTATTACTGGTAAAAAGATACAGATTAAAATAAAGAGTTCTCGTGGTCCAGAATCCACAAAATTTGCGTTTGGAACATTAAATAGCTTGTATCCATAGAACATCTGGCGTAACATAGATAATAAATAAATAGGAGTTAATATCATTCCAATTGCCATTACAAAAGTAATTAGTGTTTTTGGCATTAACAGAAATTTTGGACTAGTAATTAGTCCAAAAAATACTACTAATTCTGCGACAAAACCACTCATTCCTGGTAAGGCAAGAGAAGCCATTGAAAAGCTACTAAACATGGTAAAAATTTTAGGCATTGGGATAGATATTCCCCCCAGTTCTTCGAGATAAACAAGACGCATTCTATCAGAAGCGGTTCCTGCCAAGAAAAAAAGTGTAGCACCAATAAATCCATGGGATAATATTTGTAAAATAGCTCCATTGAGTCCAATGTTGGTTATGGAACCAATTCCTATAATTATGAAACCCATGTGAGATACAGAGGAATAAGCTATTCTTTTTTTGAAATTTCGTTGACCAAGAGAAGTTGAAGCTGCATAGATTATTTGGATCGCTCCTATTATTACTAACCAGGGCGAAAATAGATAATGAGCATGAGGTAACAATTCCATGTTGATCCGAATCAATCCATATGCTCCCATCTTTAATAATATTCCCGCTAAAAGCATACATGTACTATAATGTGCTTCCCCATGGGTATCTGGTAACCACGTATGTAGGGGTATAATCGGCAATTTGACAGCATAAGCAATAAGGAAGCCAAAATATAAAAGTATTTCCAAGGTTGCAGGGTATGATTGATTAATTAATCTTTCCAAATCTAATCCTGGTTCGTTGGAACCATATAAGCCCATACCCAGAACTCCGATTAAGAAAAAAATGGAACCGCCTGCAGTATACAAAATAAACTTTGTAGCTGAATATAGACGCCTCTTCCCCCCCCACATGGATAAAAGTAAGTAAACAGGAATTAATTCTAACTCCCACATGATAAAAAAAAGTAAAAGGTCTCGCGAAGAAAATAATCCTATTTGACCACTATACATTGCGAGCATCAGGAAATAGAATAATCGCGAATTCCGTGTAATTGGCCAAGCTGCTAAAGTAGCTAAAGTAGTGATAAATCCTGTCAATAAAATAGATCCTAATGAAAGTCCATCGATTCCCAATCTCCAGTGGAAATCGAAGACATCTATCCATTTATAATCCTCCTTTAATTGGATTAAGGGATCCTCCAGTTGGAAATGATAACAGAACGCATAAGTCATTAGAAGGAATTCTAATAAACAAATAGATATAGTATACCACCTAACGACTTTGTTTCCCTTATGAGGTAAAAAGAAAATTAATGAACCTGCAAATATCGGCAAAACAACAAGTATTGTTAACCAAGGAAAATAACTCATGATAAAGTGATAAAGACAAGATACGTTTTGACCAGAAAAGCCCGTGCTCGATTATTTCGAGCACAGGCTTCTTCGGTAAAGAGGAATCAGACGATTCGAGTGAAGTTTTTTGTAACGTATCAATAAGATAGAGCCATGCTACGTGTTGTTTCAGGCCCTAAATAAACGCGGACACTTAAAAAATCTGTCGGGCAGGCAGATTCACATCTCTTACAACCCACACAATCTTCGGTTCTCGGCGCGGAAGCAATTTGCTTGGCTTTACATCCATCCCAGGGTATCATTTCTAATACATCTGTTGGACAACGTCGTACACATTGAGTGCATCCTATACATGTATCGTAAATTTTTACGGAATGTGACATTGGATCTATAAATTTTTCTTTTCAACATAAAATTTTTCGATCTGGTAAAAATGAAATTAGTACTATAATGAGTCATATGTATTGTAGACACCAGACGAAGCAATGGTTTATCCAAACTTCAAAAAAAAAAATCTATTTTTTAATCTGTTTGTGAGAAAGCGTGAAGAGAGCCAAGAGACTTTAATTTTGGATTTCAACAATAAATAAGAAATAAGAAAGAATTTTACGAATTGTACAGACGAATTCGAATTAGCCAATAAATTGGCTATCGTCTTTTCAATATAAATTATTGCAATATTCAAATTGCAATATCAATGAATTACAAATACAAAAATTCATTTAAGTGAAAAAGAATACTATGCAATAATCTACTAAAAAAAATGGATATTCTCAAATAATACTAAGAAAATAGTATTGATTTCTATTTATTTTAATATGTGCGCCTTTGTTTAGAGGATTCTATGTCTAATTATTCAAAAGTCTAATTATTCAATAAATTAGATTGATTGATACGAGTGGATTTCCTATTACGATGGATGGAAGAAAGAATGGATAGTCCAATAGCGGCTTCAGCAGCTGCAAGGGCTATAACAAAAATTGCGAAAATATCTCCTTTTAATTGGCGACTATCAAATAGATCAGAAAATGTTACGAGATTTAGATTAATTGAATTCAGTATAAGTTCAAGACATATTAGAGCTCTAACCATGTTTCGGCTTGTGATCAATCCATAGATACCAATCGAAAATAAATAGACACTCAAAAAAAGTACATGCTCAAACATCATTAACTAACTCCTTATCAATCTCGATTCATTTCAATATGAGGGCAAGAATTGAACCGATTCAATTAATTACAATAGAACAATTACACAACAAAAGAAAAAAAAAAAAAAAAAAAAGGAGGTATTTGTTGGCAGTAGATGGATTTTACTAAATCAAAATTGTGATTCTTTAGTTATTTATTTTAGATTTGCAATTCTTATAATTTGTACTTTTTCTAAGTTTTCTTATTGCCGAGCCATAGTAATTGCACCTATTAAAGAAACTAGAAGAATTATGGAAATGAGTTCAAACGGAAGATAAAAATCGGTTGCTAAATGAATTCCAATTTGTTGAACATTATTTATGAGACCCTGTTCTACTATTTGGTTTGATCTTGTAGTCCAAAGAATTCCATACCACGACGTATCTGGGATAGTAGTCATTAGTGAAAAAACAATAGTTATACAAACGAGTGAAGTGAACCCATCTCCAATAGTCCAATAATTCTTATCTTTAGACCATTCTGAGCCATTTACGAACATTACAGCGAATATGATCAAGACATTTATGGCTCCCACATAAATAAGAAGTTGTGCGACAGCTACAAAGTAGGAATTTAATAAAAAATAGAATAAGGATATACAAACAAGAACTAATCCCAGCGAAAAGGCAGAATAAATGGGGTTGGTAAGTAATACTACTCCTAGACCCCCTAGTAGAAGAACAAATCCCCCAAATAGCATAAGAATCTCATGTATTGGTCCAGGTAAATCCATTATGGATAAAAAGAAATTAATAGTATAAAATTTTTCATGAACTGACTAAAACTAAAGGATTCAAGGAAGGAAAAAAGGATTAGGGTATTTTTTTGTGTATAAACTTATAGTTATAAATTATATTATATCACGAAAATCTAGTCTGATTTAAAATAAGAAATAATTTCCAATAAGCAGTAGTTTTTCGTTTTTCTTTATAGTTTAATTTTAAAGTTTAATAAAGAATTATTAGATTTTTATAACAGAAAGACAAAATCAAAGTTTAGTAATCAGTAATCGTTCTTGAATTCGAAGATTTTTCTTTGTTTATTTTACTTTCAGACGAATTCCTAATTGTTTGAATTGTGTAATCTCCCATTATGGAGATTGGTAACCGACTTAAAGCAATTTGATTGTAATTCAATTCATGACGATCATAGGTAGAAAGTTCATATTCTTCAGTCATTGATAAACAGCTTGTTGGACAGTACTCAACACAATTGCCACAAAATATACAAACTCCGAAATCAATACTATAATTAAGCAATTGTTTTCTTTTAATATCCTTTTCAAATCTCCAATCCACAACGGGTAAATCTATCGGACATACGCGAACACATACTTCACAAGCAATACATTTATCAAATTCAAAGTGGATTCGCCCTCGGAAACGCTCTGGTGTAATTGATTTTTCATAAGGGTAGTGAATCGTTATAGGTAAACGATTTGTGTGGGATAAGGTAGTTATGAAACTTTGACCTATGTACCTTGTAGCACGTATTGTTTGTTGACCATAACTCATGAACCCAGTTACCATAGGGAACATATTCATTCTAAATATCTATGAAAAAGATATGTTTCTTTCTCTTGTTTGAGAGAGCTTTTGTGTTGAAAATATTCTTACTATTATTGTATTATCTTATTTATAGTGAAACAAGTTGAGAAGAGGTTGTTAATAAGAGATTGCCCAGGGAAATAGGTAAAAGAAATTTCCATCCAAGATTTAATAACTGATCCATTCTCATCCTCGGTAAAGTCCATCTTATTGTGATAGAAATGAAGAGAAATAAATAAGCTTTAGTTAATGTAATAAATATACCCATTGTCATTTCCAAAATTCCAACTGCTTTATTCATTTGGAAAAAATCAAAAAAGGATATATAGGGAATAGATAAATTCCACCCGCCCAAGTAGAGAACTGTTACAAATAAAGAAGAAACTAATAAATTTAGGTAAGAAACAAGATAAAATAAACCATATTTGATACCGGAATATTCAGTTTGGTAACCTGCTACTAATTCTTCCTCCGCTTCTGGTAAATCAAAGGGTAATCTTTCACATTCTGCCAAAGAAGAAATTAAAAAAACCAGAAAACCTATAGGCTGACGCCAAATATTCCATCCAAAAAAACCGTATTTTGACTGTGCTTCAACTATATCAACTGTACTTGAACTGTTAGATAATCATAGTCGGTGATAACATCACAGTTCCCACCGCTATTTCAAAACCGTACATGAAACCTTAGCTTCATACGGCTTCTCTATGATCAGAAAAAGGAAAGGACTGTTTTGTTCCTAGCCCCGGGGGCGTAGATAGAATTAGATAAAATAAAATAGATTTGAAAGTCCTAAATTAGACCAAAGGAATTCCGTCTGCTAGAATAAGAAAAAGCGCTTCCGAATTGATCTCATCCTTTATAATATAATGAAAATTTTTCTTTGTTCAGTAATAACTTAATCTTGGAATAAAACACTTGTTACTTGTTATAGGAATTCAATTAATAAATGGAAAGAGTTGGGTATTAGTTCATGAGCAATTCTGCATGAATATGGATAGAGGAAGGAAATAATGAAAATTTTTTCTAGTGCACTCCATATCTTTTTTACTATTCTTCTTTCCCCAGGGAGGGGGTATTTAAAAAGAAAAAATGGATAAAGGGTTAATTCGTTCTTGATAGCCATTTCCTTAACAAGTGAATGGGAACATACTCTGGATCGGAATCCGAAGAAAGTACTACTTGATAATTTCTACAAATTGCAAGTCCTTATTATGATTCCTTTTATGGGCAAAAATCTCTAATGTTTTAGATTTTCCATTACTAATCCTTTATGTACTTTAGTGTTCCTAACCCTTCACTAACTTTTGGTGGATTCTTCTTATGGATTATTAAGTTATAGTAATAACTAGGAGTATTCTAGTAATGGAATTCCATATCGTGAATCCTTTATTCTTGGCCGCTTCAAGATATGATGACTAATTAAAAAATATCAACCTTGGGATAAAGAGTTTACACTGCTTATGTTTACTTCCACTTTTTTCTTGTACGTAGGAAATGAGATTTTTTCTTTTTACTACAAATTTATAAGCTGTTTTGTTTCACTCATATAGCTATCTAGTTTAACTTACCAACCCAAATACTAAATAAGAAAAGGAATATAAATAGTTAATGGATTTTATAGGAAAAAGATCTATTTTAACGAATCACACGTAGAGATATTGCTAGCACACAAAAAGTTAATGGTATTTCATAACTAATGGATTGAGCAGCAGCTCGTAGACCGCCTGAAAAAGAATATTTATTATTTGAGCTATATCCTGCCATAAGAAGACCAATAGGAGCTATACTTGAAATGGCAATCCATAAAAAAACACCAATACTAAGATCGGCTAAAACAAAATGATATCCCAAAGGGATAACTAAAAAACTTAATAAAACTGATATGACTGCTATAGAGGGTCCAATGCTAAATAAAGAAATATCTCCTCGGGATGGCAGAATATCTTCTTTAAAAAGTAGCTTAGTCCCATCTGCTATAGCTTGAAGCAGGCCCAGGGGGCCAGCATATTCAGGACCAATACGTTGTTGTATCGACGCAGATATTTCTCTTTCTAACCACACAATTACGAGTACCTCTATTGTTATTCCCAAAAGGAGGGTCAAAATGGGTAGAATCGATATCAGTCCATAGACTTCTTTTAATAATTCCAATTTCGAAAAAGAATTGATAGTTTCTACCTCTACCCTATCTATTATCATTTCAACGATCAACTTCCCCCATAATGATATCTATACTACCTAATATCGTCATGATATCAGCCAATTTCATTTTTTTAACTAGCTGAGGAAGAATTTGCAAATTAATAAACCCGGGTGGACGGATTTTCCATCTCCAGGGGAAAAGGCTATCATCTCCTACTAGATAAATCCCTAATTCACCTTTTGGGGCTTCTACTCTTACATAAAGCTCTTGTCTTGACAATTCAAAATTGGGCGAAGGTTTTTTACCAAGAAATTTATACTCAAAATCATTCCATTCAGAATTATTTTCTTTCTTAAAGCGTCGGACTTCTAAATTTTCATAAGGTCCTCCAGGAATTTTTTCTACAGCTTGTTGAATTATTTTGATGGATTCCCTCATTTCACCAATTCGTACTAAATAGCGAGCTAACGAATCCCCTTCTTTTTGCCATTGGACTTTCCAATCAAATTGGTTGTAAGACTCATAAGGATCTACTTTACGAAGATCCCATTGTATTCCAGAAGCTCGTAACATCGGTCCCGATAAGCCCCAATTTACTGCTTCTTCTCCGCTAATAAAACCTACTCCTTCAACTCGCTCTAAAAAAATTGGATTCTGTGTAATAAGTTGTTGATATTCAACAACTCCGCGTAAAAAATAATCACAGAAATCTAAACATTTATCGATCCATCCATAAGGTAGATCGGCGGCTACTCCTCCGATGCGAAAGTAATTGTGCATCATTCGCATACCTGTAGCAGCTTCAAATAGATCATATATTAATTCTCTCTCTCTAAAAATATAGAAAAAAGGAGTCTGTGCGCCGAGATCCGCCATAAAAGGTCCAAGCCATAGCAAGTGAGAAGCTATCCGGCTTAATTCTAACATAATTACCCTAATATAGCTGGCTCTTTGTGGTATTTGAATATTCTCCAAGAATTCTGGTGCATTTACTGTTATTGCTTCTGTAAACATAGTAGCTAAATAATCCCACCTTGTTACATAAGGTAAGTATTGTATAATAGTTCGGTTTTCCGCGATTTTTTCCATTCCTCTGTGTAAATACCCTAATATGGGTTCACAATCAATAACATCCTCACCATCGAGAGTAACGATCAGTCGAAGAACACCATGCATTGATGGGTGTTGAGGGCCCATATTGACTATCATGAGATCTTTTCTTGTAAGCGGTAGACTCATATCCTTTCTTCCTTAATTCATTATTCCATGAAAATGGATTATTCCATGAATTCCTCAAAGCGAGGCTCATCAAAATGAAAAATCTAAGACTACTATAAGACTACTAAAAAAATAATAAAACAAGAAAAAAATTTGAACGATTAAATTACTGCTCCCGAATATTCAACTGACCGATTAATTTCTTATAACGTACTCTATTTTTCTTTGCCAAATAAGCCAGCAAACGTCGACGTTTTCCCAAAAGTCTTCGTAGACCTCTTTCCGATGAAAAATCTTTTTTGTGTAATTCCAAATGTGAAGCAAGTCTCCGTATCTTATTGGTGAAACTGAATACTTGAAATTCAACAGAACCCCTGTTTTCTTCTTTTTCTTCTTTAACCATAAATCCAAAAATTTTTCTACCTCCTTTCTTTTTCATGTATTTTTCTGATCAGGAAAAATACAAAATTATGTCAGTTATTTTGAAGTTATTCTAATCTCGTACACACACAAATTTGCAATTATTCATCTACTACTGGAATTTGGATTTATTTTATCGATGCAAATTGGATTTGGATAGAAGGGTACATTCTTTCTAATATTTTAGATAGAAGAAATGTTTCTTCTATCTAAAATATTAGAAAGAATTTTGCTGATTTATTTATTGCTATATGCAATTTATGGAATTGATACACCATTTAATTGATATCATTTAGCAAAATGAAACACAGCATATGCATCCATCTTTTGGCTCGAGAATTTCACGGGATAGAGATATGGTATAAGAAATAGACTATTAAGTAACTCTAAATGAATTGTGGATACATCTGTATCCTTAACATACTGAAACGATTGTCATTATTCGTATCAAACCAATAGCGATTCATACAAGCTAAATCTTCTAATCAATGGTGGGCCAATAATGAATTTTTTTGCATATGTATTAAGACGCTTGGCCTGATTTCGAAATTGTCCAGAGTTTTATATGTTGTTTTCATTGCAAAATGATGGGTCTCCTTCCATAACTTTCCAATTACGAG
>NW_028260354.1:0-21554 GCF_056163025.1 Triticum urartu | reverse complement strand
TATGAAAATGCAAGAAAGGATACTAAATCTCGTCGTTAACTGAATTCTGAATAGAAAGATTAAGAAGAAAAAAAGATTCAAAATAAAGTAAAGGTAGGCGGGGAATAACCTTATTTATGACAAGTTTCAAACTAGTAAAGTATATCCCTAGGATAAAGAAGAAGAAAAGTGGGCTAAGGAAACTCGCAAGGAAAGTTCCAACCGATCGTCTACTTAAGTTCGAGAGAGTTTTCAAAGCACAAAAACGTATCCCTATGTCTGTTTTCAAAGCACAAAGAGTTCTTGACGAGATTCGCTGGCGTTACTACGAGGAAACTGTTATGATACTGAACCTCATGCCCTATCGAGCATCTTATCCCATCTTAAAGTTGGTTTATTCGGCAGCCGCAAATGCTACTCATTATAGGGATTTCGACAAAGCGAATTTATTTATTACTAAAGCCGAAGTCAGTAGGAGTACTATTATGAAGAAATTCAGACCTCGAGCTCGAGGACGTAGTTTCCCCATAAAAAAAAGCATGTGTCATATAACAATTGTACTAAATATAGTAAAGAAATCTAAATAACCTTTAGATCCATCTAAGATTTCGATTCCCAGTAAAAAAAATATAGAATAGAAAAATATGGGACAAAAAATAAATCCACTCGGTTTCAGACTTGGTACAACCCAAAAACACCATTCCTTTTGGTTCGCACAACCAAAAAATTATTCTGAAGGTCTACAGGAAGATAAAAAAATAAGGGATTGTATCAAGAACTATATACAAAAGAATAGGAAAAAGGGCTCGAATAGAAAAATAGAATCAGACTCAAGTTCCGAAGTAATTACACATAATAGAAAAATGGACTCAGGTTCAAGTTCCGAAGTAATTACACATATAGAAATCCAAAAAGAAATCGATACGATCCACGTCATAATCCATATTGGATTCCCAAATTTATTAAAGAAAAAAGGAGCAATCGAAGAATTAGAGAAAGATCTACAAAAGGAAATTAACTCTGTAAACCAGAGATTTAATATTTCTATCGAAAAAGTTAAAGAACCTTATAGACAGCCTAACATTCTTGCAGAATATATAGCTTTCCAATTAAAAAATAGAGTTTCATTCCGAAAGGCAATGAAAAAAGCCATTGAATTAACTAAAAAAGCAGATATAAGGGGAGTAAAAGTAAAAATTGCGGGTCGTCTCGGAGGAAAAGAAATTGCACGCGCCGAATCTATTAAAAAGGGTAGACTTCCCCTCCAAACAATTCGCGCTAAAATTGATTATTGCTGCTATCCAATTCGGACTATCTATGGAGTATTAGGTGTAAAAATTTGGATATTCGTAGACGAAGAATAAGTAATCTTGTCTTCGGATTCTGTCCATTGATAGAATAAAAAATGACAAGAGACTTTTTTCCTGAAATCCCTGCAAAAGAAGAAATTATACCTCTTTCTATAAGATTTAATGAAAATTGATAAATCATTTAATATAATTGCTATGCTTAGTGTGTGACTCGTTATTTTTTTCTTTTTTTTAAGAAAAAAACTTAGTAATTATAGAAAATTAACTAATAACCAACCTATTGCTTCGTATTGTCGAGATCCTAACTAAGAAACAGTCACTATATGAATAAATACCTCTATCATAACATAAATGAGTAGATGTGTCATATAGTTGTAGCAACTGCAATTTTTTCTCTAAAAAAGAAAAGGGATTCTAGGTTGTGAAGCAAAACTAAAGGGATGTGGATAAAGGGAGGGATGATAGAAAGAAGGAAGAGGAAATAAATAAGATATAGGATTCCACTATGTATGGTCTATGAATTACATCATAAAAGGCAATGTGATAAAGCATCAATATAATAAAAATAATAGAGAATTAAAAATTGTAACTTGAAACAAGAACTACAAATTTAAAGCAATAATAAAGAGCCGCCCGGGTTAATAAAACTGAGAAAATTAACTCGGAAAGAAATTTTTTGGAAGCTCCGTTGCGGGATTCAGACCTAACCATTCAAGGAGAAGCAGTGGGAACGACAGAACCTATGATTCCATAGGATTTTATTGAAAAGAATCCTAACACTTCATTGGGTGGGATGGCGGAACAAACCAAAAAAATTGTCTTATTTGGTAAGTTTATAAATTAACAAATAAGACAGGAAAGAGTAAATATTCGCCCGCGAAATTCTTATTGAATTAGAATACTTTACCGCGATTCAATAAGAGTAAAAATAAGGATTTTTTTAAGAAGGATTACATTATCTATAAATATAGAATTTAGATAAATATACACACACATCTGGATATATTCTAGATCTTCTTTTTTGACTATATATTATATTTTTCTGTTTTAACAAATTCAATATAAAAAAAACCGAACTTTTTCTATTATCTATTAATGTGTATCTATCCGTACCGTAATATTTTGGAATATTATGAATTAGAGAAATTTACATGCTTTCTGATTCCATTCGCGAGGAGCTGGATGAGAAGAAACTCTCATGTCCAGTTTTGCAGTAGAGATGGAACTAAGAAAGAGAACCATCGACTATAACCCCAAAAGAACCAGATTTCGCAAACAACATAGAGGAAGAATGAAAGGAAAATCCTGCCGAGGCAATCGTATTTGTTTTGGTAGATATGCTCTTCAAGCACTTGAACCCGCTTGGATCACGGCGAGACAGATAGAAGCAGGACGAAGAGCAATAACACGATATGCACGTCGTGGTGGAAAAATATGGGTACGTATATTTCCCGACAAACCGGTTACACTAAGACCCACGGAAACACGTATGGGCTCGGGAAAGGGGTCCCCCGAATATTGGGTATCCGTTGTTAAACCTGGTCGTATACTTTATGAAATGGGGGGAGTATCTGAAACTGTAGCTAGAGCAGCTATCTCCATAGCTGCCAGTAAAATGCCCATACGAAGTCAATTTATTCGATTAGAGATATAGAACCCTAAAAGGGGTATGGAAGATAAAAAAAAATGCTCGGTTTTTCTTTCTGGAAAGACAATATTTCTTTCATCCTTTTGCATTGAAATAACAAATTGAAATCAAAATAATATGATTCAACCTCAGACCCTTTTAAATGTAGCAGATAATAGTGGAGCTCGAAAATTGATGTGTATTCGAGTCATAGGAGCTGCTGGTAATCAGCGATATGCTCGTATTGGTGATGTTATTGTTGCTGTAATCAAAGACGCATTGCCCCAAATGCCTCTAGAAAGATCCGAAGTAATTCGAGCTGTAATTGTACGTACATGTAAAGAGTTCAAATGCGAAGACGGTATAATAATCCGCTATGATGACAATGCTGCGGTTATAATTGATCAAAAAGGCAATCCAAAAGGAACTCGAGTTTTTGGCGCGATTGCCGAGGAATTGAGAGAATTGAATTTTACCAAAATAGTTTCATTAGCTCCTGAAGTATTATAAATACTAGTAGGCGAAATTGAGACCAAAGAATTAATTTAGTAGATTGTGTTTTACGTATATGTTTTAAAATCCAAAATGAAAAAAAAAAAAAGAAAACATGTTGATTATAGAAAAATTAGGAGGAACCTAGAATTAGAGTCTTATGGGCAAGGACACTATTGCTGATTTACTAACCTCTATAAGAAATGCGGACATGAATAAAAAAGGAACAGTTCGAGTAGTATCTACAAATATTACCGAAAACATTGTTAAAATACTTCTACGAGAGGGTTTTATTGAAAGTGTTCGGAAACATCAGGAACGTAACAGATATTTCTTGGTTTCAACTTTGCGACATCAAAAGAGAAAGACTATAAAAGGAATATATAGAACAAGAACCTTTTTAAAGCGTATCAGCCGACCCGGCTTACGAATTTATACCAACTATCAAGGAATTCCTAAAGTTTTGGGTGGAATGGGAATTGCTATTCTTTCTACTTCTCGAGGAATAATGACAGATCGAGAAGCTCGACTAAACAGAATTGGGGGAGAAGTCTTATGTTATATATGGTAATCGCCCCGCCTATAGTGCTCGAATTCTATCTCGCCCTTCCTATTTTTAAAATAAAAATAGAAAAATAGGAGAAAAAAAATATGACAGAAAAAAAAAATAGGAGAGAAAAAAAAAACCCGAGAGAAGCAAAAGTAACTTTCGAAGGTTTAGTTACGGAAGCCCTACCCAATGGAATGTTCCGCGTTCGGCTAGAGAATGACACCATCATCCTAGGCTATATTTCAGGAAAGATACGGTCTAGTTCTATACGAATACTGATGGGGGATAGGGTCAAAATTGAAGTAAGTCGTTATGATTCAAGCAAGGGACGTATAATTTATAGACTTCCCCATAAGGATTCGAAGCGTATCGAAGACTCGAAGGATAGCGAAGATTTGAAGGATAGCGAAGATTTGAAGGATACCAAAGATTCAAAGGATTAGGTTTTTCTTTTTTTTTCTAGGGTAATAAATTCTAAGTTCTAAAATTCAAGCGAAGAGACTTATTTTTTCCAAAAGATTAGATTCATAGTTTAAAAAAGGATACGGAAATATGAAAATAAGAGCTTCCGTTCGTAAAATTTGTACAAAATGTCGACTGATTCGTAGGCGTGGACGAATTAGAGTCATTTGCTCTAATCCGAAGCATAAACAAAGACAGGGGTAATCTTTCGAAAAAGAACTTTACTTTCTAAAAAGTAAAAAAAAGTACCCGCGGAAATGTTCCAATTCCAAATAAAATAATTTCATTTAAAATAATTAAAGTAAAGGGTTTATTTTACCCTGAAACGGATATCTTTGTATCTTTTTTTCTTTTTTTTATTTCTAACTCATATTTATGAGATAATAAAATATGGCAAAAGCTATACCAAAAATTGGTTCACGTAAGAAAGTGCGTATTGGTTTACGTAGGAATGCACGTTTTAGTTTACGGAAGAGTGCACGTAGAATAACAAAAGGGGTTATTCATGTTCAAGCTAGTTTCAACAATACCATTATAACTGTTACAGACCCACAAGGTCGGGTGGTTTTTTGGTCCTCGGCCGGTACTTGTGGATTCAAAAGCTCAAGAAAAGCATCACCCTATGCTGGTCAAAGAACAGCAGTAGATGCTATTCGTACAGTAGGTTTGCAACGAGCAGAAGTTATGGTAAAGGGCGCTGGTAGTGGAAGAGATGCCGCATTACGAGCCATTGCTAAAAGTGGTGTGCGATTAAGTTGTATACGCGATGTAACACCTATGCCGCATAATGGATGTCGACCGCCTAAAAAAAGACGTCTGTAAAAGAATTAACCCGCTTTCAACTTTCATTTCAAGAGAAATAAACGATTCAATGATAAAATAATAATACTAGTCTATTATGGTTCGAGAGGATGGTAGCAGGATCCACTCAAACACTACAGTGGAAGTGTGTTGAATCAAGAGTAGATAGTAAGCGCCTTTATTATGGTCGTTTCATTCTGTCCCCGCTTAGAAAAGGTCAAGCGGACACCGTCGGTATTGCCTTGCGAAGAGCTTTACTTGGAGAAATAGAAGGAACATGTATCACACGTGCAAAATTTGGGAGCGTGCCGCACGAGTATTCTACAATAGCAGGTATTGAAGAATCCGTACAAGAAATTTTACTAAATTTGAAAGAAATTGTATTGAGAAGTAATCTCTATGGAGTTAGAGACGCATCCATTTGCGTCAAAGGTCCTAGATACATAACTGCTCAAGATATCATCTTACCGCCTTCCGTAGAAATCGTTGATACGGCACAACCTATAGCTAACTTGACAGAGCCCATTGATTTCTGTATTGATTTACAGATCAAGAGAGATCGTGGATATCAGACAGAACTCAGAAAGAACTATCAAGATGGAAGTTATCCTATAGATGCTGTATCCATGCCTGTTCGAAATGTGAATTATAGTATTTTTTCTTGTGGGAATGGAAATGAAAAACACGAGATACTTTTTCTAGAAATATGGACTAATGGAAGTTTAACCCCTAAGGAAGCACTTTATGAGGCTTCTCGTAATTTGATTGATTTATTTCTTCCTTTTCTACACGCGGAGGAAGAGGGCGCTAGTTTCGAAGAAAATAAAAACAGGTTTACTCCACCCCTTTTTACTTTTCAAAAAAGATTAACTAATCTAAAGAAAAACAAAAAAGGAATTCCATTGAATTGTATTTTTATTGATCAATTAGAATTGACTTCTAGAACGTATAATTGTCTAAAAAGGGCCAATATACATACACTATTGGACCTTTTGAGTAAGACTGAAGAAGATCTTCTGAGAATTGACAGTTTTCGTATGGAAGATAGAAAACATATATGGGACACTCTAGAGAAGCATCTCCCAATTGATTTACTTAAGAATAAACTCTCGTTTTAAATCCATTGCAATTTTTTTTCTTCTTCTTTTTCGAGTTAGAATAAAAAGAAAACAATTTAGCATCTTTGGTACAATCTATATTTTCGCGAAATGGATCATAATAAAATGGATTTTAGGTATCTAGGGAAGATTCACTTGGAAGTAACTATTTCCTAGATACCTATGGTACTTCACGGTTGAATGAATCAAAAAATATCTAAAAAAGACCTAAAGTTAATGATTTATCAATGGGTAATGTTGCTCCAATACCTAACCAAAGAGCTACTACAGTACCGATTAAAAAAACGGTCGTAGCTACTGGGCGGCGAAATGGATTTTGGAATTTATTGACATTCTCTAGAAAAGGTACTGTCAATAAGCCTGTTGGCACAGAAACCATTAAAAGAACGCCCAATAACTTATTGGGTACCGTACGGAGTATTTGAAACACGGGAAAGAAGTACCACTCGGGTAATATTTCCAGAGGAGTTGCAAACGGATCTGCCGGTTCACCAATCATTGATGGCTCGAGAACCGCTAAACCTACATTACATGCAATAGTACCTAGAATTACTACTGGAAAAATATATAAAAGATCGTTGGGCCATGCGGGTTCCCCGTAATAATTATGTCCCATCCCTTTAGCTAATTTAGCTCTTAATACAGGATCATTTAAGTCTGGTTTCTTTGTTATTGGGATAGGTGAACTCTTTAGGATCCATCCCCCAAAGGAACCGGACATGAGAATTTATCATCATCCGGCTCGAGCAAGAGTGAAAGAAATAAGACCGCGGAAGATCCTTAATAGAATTAAGGTTTATAATGACTCAATGACTCTAGGCAAGAAAAGCTTTATCAGATTCTCTTTTCCGAAGTTGCACCTACAACTACTCATTGAAAATAATCCTATTCTTATGGGTAAATGCTCAATATCCAAGTGGGCTTACAAATTTGATCATGATCAATTGCTTTGTGGATTGTCTCATGTCTCTTGATTAGTTGGTATTTATCCCCTCAATATCGCAAGTTTCTTACCTCCAAACAAAATATTTACTTGTTACTAATAAAAAATCAAAAAGTTTAGCCTACATTCTTCCTTAGATCCCTTCTTTTACTCCGATAGTATTGCGGATCACAATCGATGCAAAGAAAATGAATGCATTTCCATACTATAATAAAAAGGTAAGTGTAATAAATAGAGAACTGGATCATGTCACATGACTTATTCCATTTCTACTCTATGGGATCTTACGGAGCCTGTTCATGGATGACATGGTTGCGGTATGATCATAGAAGATATTCTCCTCAAGTGAACCAGCCTATCCTTCCTAGGTAGGGGACTTACATGTTGATTGGATGCGGAGACACCTTTGGTTGTGAATTCTAATGTGGCAGATCCAATTCTTTATCTGCATGGCCAAATCAATAATTCAAGTCACACACTCCCATAATCCGCCTTTTTTCTTTCGTAAAATTAACTTCAACTATTTGTATTGTATAAAAATACTTTGGAGTTGAAGAGAAGTATCCAAATGACATGTGTTATTTTACAATAACCCATGCTTGTAGCAATGAAATACCAAAACCTACCCGATATGATATATGATAATTATAATTCTCTATGATATGCCTTCCCTATAAAGGACCCGAAATACCTTGCTTACGTATCATTGGAAAGTGCATTAACATAAATACGGCAGTAAGCAGAGGCAGTACAAAGGTATGTAAACTATAAAAACGAGTCAAAGTGGATTGGCCCACACTAGCACTTCCGCGTAATAACTCCACTAAAGGCGATCCTATTACCGGAATGGCGTCAGGTACACCTGTCACAATTTTGACTGCCCAATAGCCAATTTGATCCCAAGGCAAAGAATAACCAGTTACACCAAATGATGCAGTCAAAACAGCCAAAACCACACCTGTGACCCAAGTTAATTCGCGGGGTTTTTTAAATCCCCCTGTGAGATACACACGAAATACATGCAGGATCATCATTAAAACCATCATACTTGCTGACCATCGATGAACTGATCGGATTAACCAACCAAAGTTGGCCTCGGTCATTATGTATTGAACCGAGGAAAAAGCCTCTGTAACGGTTGGTCGGTAGTAAAAAGTCATAGCAAAACCGGTAGCGACTTGTACTAGAAAACAAGTAAGTGTAATTCCCCCTAAACAATAAAATATGTTGACATGGGGAGGAACATATTTACTAGTTATATCATCTGCAATTGCCTGAATCTCAAGACGTTCCTCAAACCAATCATATACTTTATTGAGATAGGTAACTAACCCGAGTCCCCCTCTAAGAGCCGTATATGAAAATTTCATCTCGTACGGCTCAAGCAGAAACACAAAAATTTTCAACGAATATTAGAAAAAAGGTTCAAAACTTCATCAGCCACTGAATTGGGTCGATTTGCCTTGAAGATATCAAATAAGAAAAATCCGGAATATCTTCTTTGTGATGATAATGCCAAAAAATCTCAAGTTGGCGCGTCTTTCTTTCTTCCTTTCCCTTATGTTGGTCATTAGAGGCTTCTTGACTTTTCTCTTCCCTATAAAGGATTTGTTTTTTTATGCGTAATATAGAAATTATCTTGTTGAGATCCTATGAATCAGTTCAATTAAAACCTTAGATTCATACTAGAGCCACGATGATTTAGTCTCAAGCTAAACAAAAGGCAAGGGTTCTTCGAATAAGAACCGCTTGATAATCATTTATTGAATCAGTGTAATGACTCGACAAAATCGAGAGAAAAAAAGTTGTCTTTTGGGCAAACAAAATTGGAAGGAAGAAAATTTCTTTTTTATTTTTATTTAAGAACTACTTGAATTTTTCAGTCTGGTTGCGAGGTCTTAATAGTGAGTATGAATCATAGTTCCATTTTTTTTTGATCCACTCTATCTATTTCGTGTTCCAGATACTAGAATAAATAATATCTGACGAATTAGAATCATCTTGATAGAGATAACAGGCCCTTTCTATGTATTATCAATAGGATCAATTCTAACAAGTCACACACTCATATTCCAGAGATACCGAAACAAAAAAATTCCGCGGTCGAACTACCATAATATCTAGAAATGTAGATCTTAAACTAGAAAGGCTTTTTTGGATGGAAAAACTCTGACTTCCTAGTTTTAGTTAGTAGAAACCTAATTGGTTAAAATTCCGTCCAGTAAAACGGAAGAATTATAAATTTCTAAAATGATAGATAGGAATATAGCGAATAAAGCCATTGCGATCCCCATAAAAGGAGTAGTCCCCCAACCCGGGGCGACTTTCCCATATTCCGAATTCAAGGGTTTCAGTAAACTACCTGCACCAGTTCGTTTTGGCCTAGGTTTAGAACTATCTTCAACGGTTTGTGTAGCCATAAATTCTATTTAATCATTGGTGTTGACTTTGTATACTATTCCGTTGTAGTTGTAAATACACGATCTTTTCGTAGATCCATTGTAATCTTGAAATTCTATAAAAATGGAAACAGCAACTTTAGTCGCCATCTCCATATCTGGTTTACTTGTAAGCTTTACTGGGTATGCCTTATATACCGCGTTTGGGCAACCCTCTCAACAATTAAGAGATCCATTCGAAGAACACGGAGACTAATTTAAGTAAGAAGTCTCCCAGATAGGGGGACTTCTTACTTAAATGAAATTATTTTATTCTTTTAGTTGGAGTTGGTGGAACCTTAGGTGGTTCTCGGAAGAAGATAGCGAAAAAAATTATCCCTAAAGTCGAAACTAAAAGGAACGTATAAACCAATGCTTCCATAGATTCGATCCTGGTTTATTTACAATTATAACTTCCACACCTATTCATTTGTCATTTGGGATAATTTCCCATATAAAGAAAGAAAAAGAGTCAAAGAAAGGATGGGAGATGTTTCCCATGTCAAATCAAAAAAGAGAGGTGAAAGATACTATAACAATGTGTATCAAACTGCCTGTTTCCTTGTAGTTGGATCTCCCACTTTTTGGAATGTTCCAAATTCCACTTGAGCATCCAAATCTGGATCAATACCAGCAAAAACATCTCGGAACAATGTTCTAGCGCCATGCCAAATGTGTCCGAAAAAGAAGAGCAAAGCAAAGGTAGCATGACCAAAAGTGAACCAACCCCTTGGACTGCTGCGAAAAACACCATCAGATTTCAAAGTAGCCCGGTCTAATTCAAAAATTTCCCCTAATTGAGAACGCCTCGCATATTTTTTTACAGTAGCAGGATCAGAATAACTTACTCCATTAAGTTCGCCACCATAGAACTCCACCGTTACACCTACTTGTTCAACACTATATTTGGATTCTGCTCTTCTAAAAGGAACGTCTGCTCTAACAATTCCCTCCTCATCTACCAAAACAACCGGAAATGTTTCAAAAAAAGTAGGCATACGGCGTACAAAAAGCTCACGTCCTTCTTTATCTCTAAAGACGGGATGTCCTAACCATCCAACAGCTATTCCATCCCCATTGTCCATTGAGCCTGCTCTGAATAATCCCCCTTTTGCCGGATTATTACCAATATAATCATAAAAGGCTAATTTTTCGGGAATTTTAGACCAAGCTTCTGATAAACTAAGATTTTCGGCTAAACCATTGCTAACTCTTCGATATATTTCTTGCTGAAAGTATCCCTGATCCCACTGATAACGAGTAGGCCCAAATAATTCGATTGGGGTCGTTGCTGACCCATACCACATAGTTCCAGCAACTACGAAAGCTGCAAAAAAAACAGCAGCGATACTACTGGAAAGTACAGTTTCAATATTGCCCATACGTAATCCTTTATATAGACGTTGAGGCGGACGGACACTAAGATGGAATAAGCCCGCTAATATACCCAATGTACCCGCAGCAATATGATGAGAAGCTATTCCCCCCGGAACAAAAGGATCAAAACCTTCTGCACCCCACGCTGGATTTACAGCTTGTACTTTTCCAGTTAGTCCATAAGGATCGGATACCCATATCCCAGGACCATACAAACCCGTTACATGAAATGCCCCAAAGCCAAAGCAAGCCACCCCTGCAAGAAATAAATGAATTCCAAAGATCTTGGGCAAATCCAAAGAGGGTTTTCCCGTCCGCTCATCAGAGAATATTTCTAGGTCCCAATATACCCAATGCCAGATCGCTGCCAAGAAACACAAGCCAGAAAACACAATATGCGTACCTGCCACACCTTCATAACTCCAAATACCCGGATTTGTTACAGTTCCTCCTGAAATACTCCAACCACCCCACGAATCCGTTATTCCTAAACGAGTCATGAAGGGAATTACGAACATACCTTGTCTCCACATTGGATCCAGAACAGGATCAGAGGGATCAAAAACTGCTAATTCGTATAAAGCCATTGAGCCAGCCCAACCAGAAACTAGAGCTGTGTGCATTATATGCACCGCAAGCAATCGACCCGGATCATTCAATACGACAGTATGAACACGATACCAAGGCAAACCCATGGAAATACCCCTTTAGCAAAGAAAAATAGACACGATGTCGCTTTATTTTATCGCATTGAAAAAGACTATCCATATCCTATGTACCTAACCCTTCTAGGGGATTCTGTGTCAGAAAGCGCGAATATTTATTTCATTCCATTAAAAATAAGAAGCCAATTCTGTTCATAAGAAGAAAGAGAAGCAGATCTATTCTATACTCGATAAGTGCCAATATGCAATGGGTAACTTGGCCAATTTGGAAAAAACGAAGAATAGATCGCTACCCCTCTTTGTTTAGCATTCAAATCACCCATTCCCTTTTCTTTATTCAATCTGTCTTACATTCCTTATATGTATAACCTTTCAATCTACGTATTAATAGAATCTATAAT
Organism: Triticum urartu; assembly: GCF_056163025.1. NCBI lineage: Eukaryota > Viridiplantae > Streptophyta > Magnoliopsida > Poales > Poaceae > Triticum > Triticum urartu. The sequence goes on along the minus strand of NW_028260354.1, from coordinate 9,391 downwards.
ATTCATATAGAATAAGAATAAAAATTAAGACAATAAACTGCGGATTCTTTCTTTCTGTTCCATTCTTACGTTTCCATATTAAAGTGTGGTTTTCTTACTTAAATTTAATAATATTAATCTAATATGCCCATTGGTGTTCCAAAAGTACCTTACCGGATTCCTGGAGATGAAGAAGCGACTTGGGTTGACTTATACAATGTTATGTATCGAGAAAGGACACTTTTTTTAGGTCAAGAGATTCGTTGCGAGATCACGAATCATATTACAGGTCTCATGGTATATCTGAGTATAGAAGATGGAATTAGTGATATTTTTTTGTTTATAAACTCCCCAGGCGGGTGGCTAATCTCAGGAATGGCTATTTTTGATACGATGCAAACGGTGACACCAGATATATATACAATATGCCTCGGAATAGCCGCCTCCATGGCGTCCTTCATTCTGCTTGGAGGAGAACCCACCAAGCGTATAGCATTCCCTCACGCGAGGATTATGCTTCACCAACCTGCTAGTGCTTATTATCGGGCAAGGACACCAGAATTTTTACTAGAAGTAGAAGAGTTACACAAAGTTCGCGAAATGATCACAAGGGTTTATGCAGTAAGAACAGGCAAGCCTTTTTGGGTTGTATCCGAAGACATGGAAAGGGATGTTTTTATGTCAGCAGACGAAGCCAAAGCTTATGGACTTGTCGATATTGTAGGGGATGAAATGATTGACAAGCACTGCGATACTGATCCAGTGTGGTTTCCAGAAATGTTTAAGGATTGGTAGTGTCCGGATTTCTTGTAAAGTTATTTCACAGCTAAATTCGTGTTTTCCTCGATTTAATAGAAAATAGAAAGACTTCATGATGAGCAATCATCAGGTTAAGATGGATCTAAACCAATCCATTTTTTTCTATATACATACAACATGCCGACGGTTAAACAACTTATTAGAAACGCAAGACAGCCAATACGAAATGCTCGAAAAACGGCCGCGCTTAAAGGATGCCCTCAGCGTCGAGGAACATGTGCTAGGGTGTATGTGCGACTCGTTCAGATCATGACTTCAAACAAATATAAAAAAAATTGAAGTATCCATGATTAGTACCAATGAATAGGATATAGCTTCTCTATCCTAGATTTCTATGGTATATGGAATTTATGGTTTCCTTTGGTGCAAATCCAATTATCTAAATTGGAAATAAGAAGCAATTCTCCCATTGGTAGCAAATGGTTATCCATTAAGCGGAGGAAATAGTAATAAAAAGAAAAAGGCTTATGCTCCTTTATCTTAAAAGAACGGACTAACAGGGTCAGCTACTTAGCCAACTTTCATAATTAAATACCGTCACTGTATGGATAACTCTTATTGTGAAAAGAGCTATTTACTCTATAATGGATAGGTAGAGCCAAAGAATGTGGACTATACAAGTTCGCAATACCTTTTGATGAAAGAAAGGGCTCCGGTGTATAGAGAGGGCCTCACCGTTTAAAAGGGAACCATAGAAACGATGGAACCCACTATTTTTTTTAGTATTATTAGAATGAATTTGTTATTTCGTATAGAAATAACTGAACGGAGTGGAATAAAAAATCGTGGTTGGGAAGGTTACTATAGCAAAAGCCATTGGAATTAATATTTTATATATCGGAATAATTAGTTTTGTTATTAATGAGAAAAAGGGTGGCTAAAAGAAGAGAAATCATTAGTTATTCATTAAGGTTAATTTGATTCAATGACCAGAGTTCCGCGAGGATATATAGCCCGGAGACGACGAACAAAAATGCGTTCATTTGCCTCAAACTTTAGAGGGGCTCATTTAAGACTTAATCGAATGATTACCCAACAGGTAAAAAGAGCTTTTGTTTCCTCTCATCGAGATAGAGGTAGGCAAAAGAGGGATTTTCGTCGTTTGTGGATCACTCGGATAAACGCAGCAACGCGGGTATATAAAGTATTCGATAGTTATAGTAAATTAATACACAACCTGTACAAGAAGAAATTGATTCTTAATCGTAAAATGCTTGCACAAGTAGCTGTATCAAATCCAAATAATCTTTACACGATTTCCAATAAAATAAAGATCATCAATTAAAGGTATAAATAAAGTAATATACTGGAATAATAAAAGATGAATTCCCGGAGAGGGAACTCCGGGAAGATACAATAAATTAAGATTAAGTGGTAGGAATCAACGAGCTGGATTACTTTCTTTATAATATATATAGGTCTGGCCCTTTCGAATTCGAATAAAACATCAACAATCGGAACTTAAGTTCCGGTTGTTGTTTCTTAAATTTTGGTTGTTGTTTCTTAAGTTTCGATTGGAATTGTACTTTTGCGTTAATTGAGGAATATGTCTATTTTTTCTGGGTCTAGAACCTGTAATTATTGAAATTGACTGGGCTTGAAATTGCTTTTCGTTCTCATAGTTACGAAACGGTAAGAAAGATAAAATACGAGCCTGTTTTATAGCAAGAGTAATTAATCGTTGTTGTTTCAAGGTTAATCTATTTATTCGTCTCGATAATATTTTTCCTTGTTCACTAATAAATCTATTAATTAAACTCATGTTTCTATAATCAATTCGATCTCCCGGGCCAATCCGGGGACGCCTACGAAAAGGTTGTTTAGATTTACGAAAAGGTTGCTTGAATTTACGAAAAGTTTGCTTGGATTTACGAAAGGGTTGCTTGGATTTATTAAAAGTTTGCTTGGATTTACTAAAGGGTTGCTTAGATTTAAGAAAAGGTTGTTTAGATGTATACATGATTTATTCCTTATTTAAAATTTGAAAATTTGAAAATTCACTTCTTTATTTTATTAATTTAGGATCCAGAAGAAGTAGTTTTTCTTTGATCCATATCTTATTTGATTCATATTATAGTATATGAATACCCTCTATACATATGAAATAATATCTACCGGAAATCAGATGAGTTGATTTGTATTTTGTATTCTATACTATGTTTTCTTTATATATTAAATATGAAGTTCTTACTCTTTCTGTTGTTTGGAAAGATCAAACACACGATGTTCCTATTTCTTTATTTCGTGATGAGTCGTATGCTTGCGACAATAACGACAAAATTTTTTGAATTCTAATTGTCCGGGTGTATTGTGGCGATTCTTTTGAGTACTATATCTAGAAATCCCCGTCGATTCCTCATTGGCACCTTTTCGAACACAACTGATGCATTCCAAAATAACTCTGATTCTAACATCTTTTCCCTTGGCCATGAACCTCCTTTTCTTTTTGGATTGACTTAACTTAATTCTTCTACTTATTCTTTTATTCTTCTATTTTGAATCCGAAGAAGAAGAATAAAATTCATTAGAATAATTTTTTTTTATTCTTTAATTAAGTAATAAAAAATAGAGAAATAATTAAAGAATACAATCCTTGTCGAATTAGCAAAGATTTTGGTTCGAAATCCTTTCATTTAATTAGCCAGCCCCGCCTTTTCTATGCTCTGATTTCTGAGGCCTTATTTAGCTTGGGTACCCCTTTAAATTGAATTTCTATTTTCAAAAATGGGGTTTACCAAATTTTTAATGACTCTGAGGTTCAACCCAATCCATCTTTTCTTTCTTTTTCCTTCCGATACTAAAAAAAGATTGAAAAGGATCAAATTTTGTCATATCACGAAGAAATCTATCCCTCCCATAGCAATAACTAGAATTAAAAAAAAGGGAATGACAAAGCATCTGGGAATAAACGATTAATTTCTATCAATAAACCTGCTAAAGCACCAAACCATAGAGTACTTAGCACGGGTGCTACAGAGAGATATGTTTTTATATCCCGCATTGAAAATCCTCCTTCCTTGTTGGAATACATATATGATCATAAACTCTTGCCCAAGATTGTTATGCTATATATAAAATGAACCATATCGACGAAATTTTCCTATCCCTAAAAAAGAAAAAGATGACCCCTTCTTCCTATATATTACCAAGGAAAAGTAATCCTTCTTTTATAGGCGAAATTATATTGGATTTTATATGTATATAATTCCTTAATTATATGAGACCAAAAAGAAGAAATGACACGAGGGTTCTATATATAGATAGAGAAAGAAAGAAGAAGAAAATTATGATGTGGAAAAGAAGACAGGAATTGTGTACAATGGCATTGTACAACAATTTAATTTGGAAAAGGGATGTAGCGCAGCTTGGTAGCGCGTTTGTTTTGGGTACAAAATGTCACAGGTTCAAATCCTGTCATCCCTACCTATTACTTCTTTCTTCTTTATAGGCAGTAGCGACGAGATCAATTAAAGTAAAGTGGGTATAACTTGAATTTGTGGAGACTATACGTACGTGAGATACATTAGGAATAGAAAAAGATTTTCTTTTTGAATGAATGAAAGCGCTCTTAGTTCAGTTCGGTAGAACGCGGGTCTCCAAAACCCGATGTCGTAGGTTCAAATCCTACAGAGCGTGATTCCATCTATTTTATGTCGAAGCAGAGTAAAATAACTTAACAAAATTGAATTGTAACTCCAATTTCAATTTGACCTCCTCTCTGGTCTGGAGGAGGTCAATCAAAAAAAAAAAATGACTCAATCAAAGATCCAACTGATCCCCACGCCTGTATTGCAAATACGCAGTCACGAATAATCCCGCTAAAGTAATAGGAATTAGGCCTAAGACGATTCCAAATAGAAAAACTTCAATCATTTCGATTTGTTCGAGGGGATAAAAAAAGAGGTACGATCTATCCCTAAATAGTACTCTAAATTATCCACGAATCTCAATGACCAAGAAAAGAATTCCTAATTAGTCTGGAAAAGAGTCGTAGAATGCCAGGAATCCCAAAGAAAGATTTTTCTTTTCTGAATTATAATTATTCAGTCAATTCAAATAAGGCGTATCTTGTTCAAGCCAATAAATAGAGCTGGGGTTATAGTTAAAGCAGCCAGTAGAAAACCAAAATAACTAGTTAAAGTAAGCATGAAAGAGTTAAATTCCATTTATTTTTTTTTACTACACTACATATGTTGGTAAAGCATTTACCTAAGTTATGGAAAATTCATAATTCATCAGTTATTTTAGATAATACTAAAAAACAAGATAGAGTAAGATACAGAAGTGTAAAAGAAAGTGGATTCATCAGATGATACATGAGTCCCTAATTCCGAATCAAGAGATTTGTTGTGGAATTTGTCAATTGAGTAAAGTAATAATATTAAGAACTAGATCATCTAACCCCATTGAATGAAAAAAAGAAATTCAATTTTCAGGGAAATTTTTGAATAAGAGATAAATAAACAATTGAATTTGAAAAAAAAAACTTCTTTCTATTTTGGATAATTTCTTTTTCAATAGGACCCTCTTTTTGGAGTGAACGATCGAATATTCCCCTATTCCTTCTTATTTTAACTGATTGTATTCCATATGGAATAAGAGGAGAACAAAAGCATTCCACGACCTGCCAAGGGGCTGTTAAAAAAAAAAAAAAAAGAAAGCTCTTCCTTGAATTTACTTTATTTTTATTCCTTTTTCGAACTCCAACCAAAGTAGATTCGAAGACGAGTCACTTCAATTATCCTTTTAAGTTCTATTCTATCTTCTGTCTTTCCCTATTTCATCTCGTAAAGTTCCGCGCTCGCAGTTTGGTCAAGAAAGTTAGACCTAATCCAACAAACAATACAAGGATGAATTACGAATTATGAAAGGATAGATTTCACATATACTTGTCCTTGTATTGTGTCAGTATGAGAATATCCTTCCTAAATTATTTATCCAAACCTATTGATCATTAACTTAGATTTTCCCAAGATTTTGGCTGCTATTCCGAATTACTCTATTATTCCGAAGCCAATGAAAAGTAAGTAGAACCTACAAAAATGGGGTTTTCTATTGATGCCTTGAATAACATATAGCTTACCTATAGACAAAAAAAAAATAAAAAAGTAATTATGTTTCGGAACCAGGCAAAACCAGATTGCTGTGCCATAGGAAGGATAGCTATACTAATTCGGTATACTCAAAATACACCTTTGGTACAAAATTGACAATCTCACAAGGATGAAATATCAGTAATTTTCTATTTACTGGTCGATCCCATCTTTTACGGAATCAATTCCTTTTTTGAATGTACAAAAATTTTGGGAGTTCAGCATGTCTGGAAGCACGGGAGAACGTTCTTTTGCTGATATTATTACCAGTATTCGATACTGGGTTATTCATAGCATTACTATACCTTCCCTATTCATTGCGGGTTGGTTATTTGTCAGTACGGGTTTAGCTTATGACGTGTTTGGAAGTCCTAGGCCAAACGAGTATTTCACGGAAAGCCGACAAGGAATTCCGTTAATAACCGACCGTTTTGATTCTTTAGAACAACTCGATGAATTTAGTAGATCCTTTTAGGAGGCCCTCAATGACCATAGATCGAACCTATCCTATTTTTACAGTGCGATGGCTGGCTATTCACGGACTAGCTGTACCTACTGTTTTTTTCTTGGGATCAATATCAGCAATGCAGTTCATCCAACGATAAAACAAATTCCAACTATAGAACTATGACACAATCAAACCCGAATGAACAAAATGTTGAATTGAATCGTACCAGTCTATACTGGGGTTTATTACTCATTTTTGTACTTGCTGTTTTATTTTCCAATTACTTCTTCAATTGAGAGAAAGAAAGAGACTAATAAGAATTCTCTTATCCCATTTGGAAGGATACCATCCTTATAACTACCCATGACTGTTTTTGTCTCTAGCATGACCAATTGATAAAATGTGGAGGAAAGTAGGGGAAATGGCCGATACTACTGGAAGAATTCCTCTTTGGCTGATAGGTACTGTAGCTGGTATTGCTGTGATTGGTTTAGTAGGTGTTTTCTTTTATGGTTCATATTCTGGATTGGGTTCATCTCTATAGTAATCGGAGGGACCAGATTGTAAACATGAAAAAGTAGGAGCTTAGCGGGTCCTTACCCCCCTTTATCTGATTAGAGCGGAAAGGACCCGCGGAATTTTTATTTTACTCTTATAACGCGAATTGAATCTATTCGATTCACTCTTATGAAGCAACAAGAAAAAGAGATCACTCGAGGATCCAATATCTTATTCCACGAAGGAAGTATCCTGAAAATCCTTGATTTAGTTTCGAGTAATAAACTAATAAAACCTTAATCAAAACTATTCAACTAGCCTAAAAATAAAAAAACCTTCAATGGAAGAGTTTACTTTTTTTTTGCAAAATTTCTGTAAATTTGAAGTTGAACTTAATTAAACAAGCCAAGCAATTTGCTCACAATCACAAGAAATTTTTCCCCCGCCATATTTTCTTCCCCTCTGTTTGTCCACTACCTCGGCTAAACCTAAGCAAAAGAAAAAGAGGTCCAAGAGACAGACCCGAATAAAGAAGAAATAGTAATCTTTGACGAATTAGGAAGAAAAAGGATTCTTATTTTGATACAAGAAGAATCGGCACAAGAAAAAGGCTTTTTCTTGTGCCGAATAGACGATTAAGAAGACCTGCAATCCCTCCGAAAAAGAAGAAATTTTAATTTGATTGTTCTCGCCTTTGCCTTGGATTCTCTTCTTTTGCATGGGATATAAATAAGGAATTCCAGACATCTCATAAACAAAAAGCAGTCTAAACAAAAAAAGGATTTCCAAAATAGATCATAGATAATTCTAGCAATTGCCAATAAATCGAGGCTTTTTACCAACTTGATGGTAAGAAATCCCGGGACCTAGAAATTCATTTCGTACAATTGAACCTTTTCAAACTGTTTCTTTTTGAGAACCAAAAAAACTTGTGCCAAAATAACGGATGCGAAGAAGAACAAAAGGCCTTGGACACGTAATGGATCCTGAAGCACGATTTCTGCGTCCCCCTGACCAAAACCTCCCACATTAGGATTGCTTGTTAATGGTTGATCAAGCTTGATGGATTCCCCCTCTGAAACAAGAAGTTCTGGTCCGGGAGGTATAATATCAATCACTTGGCGTCCATCTGATGCATCAACTATGGATATTTCATACCCCCCCTTTTCTTTACGTAGTATTTTTCTTACTATACCTGTTGACGTAGCATTATAGACTGTATTGTTACTCTTGCTACCATCAGGATAGATCTGTCCTCTTCCTCGGTTTCCCCCTACATATATGGGATATTTTAAGAAATGAGCATCTTTCTTCGTAGCAGGATCAGGGGAAAGAATGGGAAAGACAATTTCACTATATTTCTTACCGGGAACAGGGCCTATCACAAGAATGTTTTTTTTATCGGGACGATAACTCTGAAAAGCAAGATTTCCTATCTTTTCTTTTAACTCAGGGGAAATACGATCGGGCGGCGCTAATTCGAATCCCTCGGGCAAAATAAGAACAGCACCTACATTCAACCCTCCCTTTTTTCCATTAGCAAGAACTTGTTTCAATTGCATATCATAAGGAATTCGAAGAACTGCTTCAAATACAGTATCGGGAAGCACAGCTTGGGGAACTTCAATATCGACGGGCTTGCTAGCTAAATGGCAATTGGCACATACAATTCGTCCAGTTGCTTCTCGTGGGTTTTCATAACCCTGCTGCGCAAAAATGGGATATGCATTTGAAATAGATGTCCGAGTTATTACGTATATCATGATCGATACAGAAATCGATCGAGTTATCTGTTCCTTTACCCAAGAAAAAGTATTTCTATTTTCCATGTCCAATCGCAGATCCCAGAATTTCTACAATAAATTAGATAGGTAGCTAAGCTAATCTAGTTCCCTATACACGAATCTGTTGTCATTCTACTGCAACAGTTGTACTGCAATGATGAATACCTTAAAGTAGGTATAAATAGAAAGAATTTTGCTAAAATGGAAAAGGGCTTTCTTTCTAAAAAAAGATGCTTGCTAATTTGATTAATATTAATATCGGGAGATCAAATGAATTTATGCTTCACTAATTGAATGATAAATGACTACAAGCGAAGGAGATAGACGATTTAAACAAAAAAAGACCCAAAATTTCAAACATGTATCTAGAATTACTGGAAAACTACAAACAAAAATAGTGAAAATAAGCTCGTTAGGAGCCCATCCAAAATCGTTGTAGACCCAACGAATTACTAGTTCCCAACCACGGGTGGAGTGAAATCCAACAAAAAAATCAGTAACTAAAAGAATAAAAAAAGCTTTTATTGAGTCATTTAAATTATAGAAGAATTCCTGAACCCAAGAATTCAAAATGACAAGTTCCTCTTTACCCAGAAAAAAAGAACCACTTAGAATAGCCAAACAGATTATATTTGTCGAGAAATGCAAAATGGTATGGAGATGATCCTCATTATTTATTTTGACCCATTGTATTATTTCCTTGTGTATTCCTGTAGGAGGTTTTTGTACATGTGTCTTTAGTTTCCCTTTTATCATCTCGTCCAAGAGAG
>NW_028260353.1:10000-21576 GCF_056163025.1 Triticum urartu | reverse complement strand
ATCGAATTTATATATCAGAATAGCGGATAGAGGCATCATTAAAGGAGTCAGGTCTACTTACTTTATGCTTCTTTCCAATTTTATGGTGGATTTGATAAGAACCCTTTTTGCTTTCTTGATAAATAATCGACAAAAAAAGCGTTTTTTTTATATAACCTGCTTGTTTTATTATAATTATAACAAGTCCTATATGGAAATGCCCGCTAAAGAGAAAATCTATTTGATTGTCTCTCGGCCAATATCGATTTTTAGAAAGAAAAAACAAGAATTTTCTTCTTTTTTTATTAACATTAAGAAAAAAGAATATAATTAAAATGGAATTGGCAATATAATTTTTATAGACTTTTGAAAGAAAAAAAAGGGGTTTTTTGCAACCGTTATTTCTTATTTCTTGCCTATATCATATCACGGAAACCTTTCGCTTTGGAACGTGGAGAGATGGCTGAGTGGACTAAAGCGGCGGATTGCTAATCCGTTGTACAATTTTTTTGTACCGAGGGTTCGAATCCCTCTCTTTCCGCTCCCTTGGATCATTTGGGACTTTCGAATTGGAAAGAATTCTGACCCCCGGATTTTCTCATAGATAAATGTACGAAACAAATCCAATAAGAAAAAAAAAAACTGAATTTTTACTCCTCGCGTCCAGGATTCCGTCCTGGGTCATTAGATAAGAATCCAAAGATAAAGAGTGAAACAAAGAATATCACTACTGTATAAACAAAAAGTTTGAGAGTAAGCATTACATAATCTCCAAGATTTTTTTTTAAGGAATAGATTACCAGTTTTTCCTTACCACACGGATCCACTAGGATGGTTTTTTTTTATACCTAAAAATGCAAAAAAGAATTCTTGAAAAAAATTGCAAGAATTCTTTTATAATAAGCACTCTTATCAATAGCAAAAATAGGGTTAGGTGGTTAGGTATTGTGTAGGTACCTTTAGGTACCTGCTCAACCTAGGTGCAGGGGAGTAGAAAGGCTGATCCAAATTTATTGCTGTAGCTACCCATTCAATGTAGAAGAATTTAAATTTTAGAATCGAAGGTTCATAATATAAAAATATAAAACTTCTCGGCTTTTACCCATTTTAAAATTTTTTTGGAATGAACACATCATTCAATTTGGCATACAGAGTACTAAAGATTTCATCGAAAACTTACAGCAGCTTGCCAAACAAAGGCTAATAGAAAAAAGAATAGAGGTATAACAGGCATAATATCCACGATTGGATTGAAAATAGCATAAGCTTCGGGTAATTTGGCAAAGAAAAAACTAGTAGGATAAAGAACAGAATTAAAACAGATACAGGTTAAACTAAGTATATTAGGCATAACAAGCATTTCATTCTTGTAGAGTAAATAATTGGATTTTTCTTGAGTTATTTTTTTAAGGGAAAGAAGGAAAAGGCAGATTCAAAATCTTTTTTCTTCGGACTTTCCCAAACACAAAATACCTCCTTGTATTCGCACTCTCAAATGAGAGTGGAATAAATTCGACTTTCATATAATATCTTAATAGAATTCCATGTAATGATCAATGCATTTTTTTGATTCTATATTATCCGCATGTGTAGAATACTAGCAAGAGAATATCCCTCCTTTTTTATGTAATTGAAATGGTATTGACGAATAACAAATAAACATACTAGTGTTTATTAGTGTCGCATAAAACCCGAAATGGGGCGTGGCCAAGTGGTAAGGCAGCGGGTTTTGGTCCCGTTACTCGGAGGTTCGAATCCTTCCGTCCCAGATTGTTTCTGATGAAACAAACGGTGAAATCATATAGTATTCCGTACGAGACAAAAGTTTATTAAAGAGAATAATGATATCTTATTCTTTCTCAGAAAACATAATAAAGTCTTAAGTCCAGTCAAATTGACTATCTTTATTTTCATGAAAAAATGGGATCTATCAAGCACATTCAGGATATGCCTCTACTATAAAATCACTTAGTCATATTTTTTTCTTCCTTTTGGTATTCGAGTTGAAGAAGTACGAGAATTCTATAACTACCAAAAACTTTCAATCTTTTCATTGGAATAGTTTATTTAGTTATTATAGTTAATTGTTTTTGGTACTGAAAAAATATATTACTACTAGAATTCTAATTCTAGTAATTAAATTAATTAAACTTTTTTGGAGGTTGATAGTTTATTTATTGAGGAAGAGTCAATCCTTCTTTTCTCACTTCAAGATTGATCATCTCGAGCCATCCGTTGAGGGTGGAAATTTAAGAATAAATAAGTTTTAAGCAAACTTGTTTAGTCGTCTTTTTCAAACTATGTTTCATTCATATGATAGAATTTTAATATGGGTTTAAATAAATTGGATCTTGGCGGAGGCTTCCCGGATAAATACTTACTTTCTTTTATCCATATTGCTCCATAGATAGCAAGTTTTAATTAGTATAAAAAAACTAAACCAATGACTATTCATGATTCCATCCATATTGGATCAATTCTCTATACCACTTTGCAATGAAAAGAGGAATGTTTGTTATGGTAAAACTTCGTTTAAAACGATGTGGTAGAAAGCAACGTGCGACTTGAAGGACATGATCGATTGTGGATTTTGCTATCCATCATTTTCCATAGTAATGAAAATGCTCTTGGCTCGACATAGCCTGTTCTATTCGTTCCGAACCAAATTTGCGCTGGGTTTAAGTAACATAGTACACGATGGAGCTCGAGAGGACAGAATTTTTTTTATCAAGGGAAAGAATCTAGGGTTAGTGAAAACTAATAAATTAGGCCAACTTTGTCAGTCTATCCTTAATATAGAAATAAATCGAAAGGTTAAAATAAGAAGAAAGTCCAATAAAAGTATATCAGAATCAATCCCTCTTATTAGATTTCTATAGAAGAGATAAATGCTTTATCGAAGGAAATAAGAAAAAAGGGTATGTTGCTACTCTTTTGAAAGAAAAAAATAGGAATTCCCGAAGTAATGTCTAAACCCAAGGATTTCACAAATCAAAGATAAAGGATTCCAGAACAAGTAAACACAATTTTCAATTGTCTCAACAACAGAGTTGGATTAGAATAAGGAATAAAAGTCAATTCGTTCGAAATGAGACAAAGAAAAGAGTTTAAAGACGACTCAAAAATTTTGGAAGGATTTTGCCTTCGAAGTTTGTCAGGCAAAATTAGCCCACTTGAGTCATGAGTATAAATGAAATTTGTTTTTTCTGTAAGGAAATTAATGCACGTCATAGTCTAATTTCTATTATTATCGACAGAAATTCGAATCATTTTCTCGAGCCGTATGAGGAGAAAACCTCATATACGTTTCTAGGGGGGGGCGTTGTTTATCTACATCTATCCCAATAAGCTGTCTATCGAATCGTTGCAATTGATGTTCGATCTCGAAGAGAAGGAAGAGATCTTCAAAAAGTAGGTTTTTATGATCCGATAAAGAATCAAACTTGTTTAAATGTTCCAGCTATTCTCTATTTCCTTGAAAAGGGTGCTCAACCAACAAGAACTGTTTATGATATTTTAAGGAAGGCAGAATTCTTTAAAGAAAAAGAAAGAACTTTGAGTTAATTGAAGAACTAAATGAATCAAAAAATAGGATAGGAGAAGATTATTAGTATTCCTAGTTGTCTAATTATTTAGACACAATTTACCTCTTTTTTAATCCTATTTGGATTTATATATTATATCGTGCCAATCCAACATAAGCCCCTATTTTATTTACTTTTTCTATCTAATTTGTTTTCTTACCATTGTATTTCCATTGACAAAGGTCTATTGAACAAATAGAATTTGTAGATAGATGGGTCTCTTTATCCTCACTCCATATTCAATTTTTCCGCCTACACTTCGCTCAAATGATAAGGGTGTTCCTCTTGCATGTATTCTCATACAATATAATATATATTTTTTATAATATATATTTTTTGTTAATAAAAATCGCTAAAAATAAGGAGAATTTGGCCATCGTGATTAGGGTCGCTCTTTTTTTAACTTTACTTTAGTGGAATTTCACCGGACCTGTTCGTTTTGGCATTTGAGTGTTTTTCATGGTCGATAAAAAAAATCTTTTGATGTCTTGCTAGTTCAATGTTTTGACAGAAGCGCGCGGTGTAATTCCATTGATTTTTGGATTTCGATCGTATCTAAGATCCTTTTTTTATCTGGGTTGCTAACTCAATGGTAGAGTACTCGGCTTTTAAGTGCGACTATGATCTTTTACACATTTGGATGAAACAACAAATTCGTCCAGACTCTTGGTAGAGTCTAGAAGACCACGACTGATCCTCAAAGGTAATGAATGGAAAAAATAGCATGTCGTAATAAAATCAATCTTTTTTGAATGGAATCCAAAATTACGATTTTCTGGGTCTAATGAATAAATGGATAGAGCCTGGCTCCAATTCTGGTAAAATAAAAAGCAACGAGCTGAACTTCCTAATTGGAATGATTCCCCGCTCTAATTAGACGTTAAAAATAGATTAGTGCCGGATGCGGGGAAAGGTTGGGTTTTCCTATGAGTGGACCCTTTATTTTTTCTTTTTTTTTTTAGAAATCCTAATTATTCTTGATTATGGATTGAATAAGGGATGTTATGGATTGAATGTGTAAAAGAAGCAGTATATTGATAAAGAGGCTGTATTCCAAAGTCAAAAGAGCGATTGGCCTGCAAAAATAAAAAACTTGTTCTGTTCTTTTTTTTTAATTAGAACAAACATAAACTAATTGGGTAGAAAAGGAGCAGAAAAAGATCTGTGGATTAGACTCCCTTTCTTTCCAGGGTTTGTATTAAAAATGCAACACCCTGTTCTGACCATATTGCACTATGTATCATCATTCGATAAACCGAGAAATGCTTCTTCTCTCTGATTCAAGTAGAAATACAAATGGAAAAATTCGAAGGGTATTCAGAAAAACATAAATCTCGTCAACAATACTTTGTCTACCCACTTCTCTTTCAGGAATATATTTATGCATTTGCCCACCATTATGGATTAAATGGTTCTGAACCTGTGGAAATAGTTGTTAGTTGTAATAACAAGAAATTTAGTTCACTACTTGTGAAACGTTTAATTATTCGAATGTATCAGCAGAATTTTTTGGATAACTCGGTTAATCATCCTAACCAAGATCGATTATTGGATTACAAAAATTATTTTTATTCTGAGTTTTATTCTCAGATTCTATCTGAAGGGTTTGCGATCGTTGTGGAAATCCCATTCTCGCTACGGGAATTTTTTTGTCTGAAAGAAAAAGAAATACCAAAGTTTCAGAATTTACGCTCTATTCATTCAATATTTCCCTTTTTAGAAGACAAATTTTTGCATTTGGATTATCTATCACATATAGAAATACCCTATCCTATCCATTTGGAAATCCTGGTTCAACTCCTTCAATACCGTATCCAAGATGTTCCATCTTTGCATTTATTGCGATTCTTTCTCAACTATTATTCGAATTGGAATAGTTTTATTACTTCAATGAAATCCATTTTTTTTTTTCAAAAAGAAAATAAAAGACTATTTCAATTCCTATATAACTCTTATGTATCAGAATATGAATTTTTTTTGTTGTTTCTTCGTAAACAATCTTCTTGCTTACCATTAGCATCTTCTGGAACTTTTCTGGAACGAATCCACTTTTCTAGGAAGATGGAACATTTTGGGATAATGTACCCTGGTTTTTCTCGGAAAACCCTATGGTTCTTTATGGATCCTCTTATGCATTATGTTCGATATCAAGGAAAGGCAATTCTTGCATCAAAAGGCACTTTTTTTTTGAAGAAGAAATGGAAATGCTACCTTATCAATTTCTGGCAATATTATTTCTGTTTTTGGACTCAGCCGCGAAGAATCCATATAAACCAATTAGCAAACTCTTGCTTCGATTTTATGGGGTACCTTTCAAGTGTACAAAAAAGTTCTTTGTTAGTAAGGAATCAAATGCTGGAGAATTCATTTCTAATAGATACTCGAATGAAAAAATTCGATACCATAGTCCCCGCTACTCTCCTCATAGGATACTTATCAAAAGCTCAATTTTGTACTGGATCGGGGCATCCTATTAGTAAACCCATTTGGACAGATTTATCAGATTGGGATATTCTTGATCGATTTGGTCGGATATGTAGAAATCTTTTTCATTATCATAGTGGATCTTCGAAAAAACGGACTTTGTATCGACTAAAGTATATACTTCGACTTTCATGTGCTAGAACTTTAGCTCGTAAACATAAAAGCACGGTACGAACTTTTATGCAACGATTGGGTTCGGCATTTTTAGAAGAATTTTTTATGGAAGAAGAGCAAGTTTTTTCTTTGATGTTCACCAAAACAACTCTTTTTTCTTTCTGTGGATCACACACTGAGCGTATTTGGTATTTGGATATTATACGTATCAATGACCTGGTCAACCCTCTTAATTAATCATTAGACGAAATTAAGAAACAGGAAAGGGTTGATAAATGATCAAGAAAAAACTTTTCTATTTTTCATTCTGAAATGTTCTTTTTATTATAATAAAGAGTAGGTGAATCAACTTACTAATTAAAAAAATTAGTAGAACTTCCTCTTTGGAATAGAAATTGGCTATTTCTACATAGGGAAAGTCGTGTGCAATGAAAAATGCAAGCACGATTTGGGGAGGGATTTTTCTCTATTGTAACAAGGAAGAATTATCTACTCCATCCGACTAGTTCCGGGTTCGAGTCCCGGGCAACCCATATAGAAAAGACCCATCAAAGTTTTTCACTTTGACTCACTTCATTTACAAATACAAAATTATTGGTTTGGTTAATTTAGTTATATGGATAGCTAATCTTTGGGCTGACTTGGTTGACATTGGTATATAGTCTATGTTATACTGTTAAATAACAAGCCTTCTATTATCTATATTCTAGTTAATACGTGTGCTTGGGAGTCCTTGCAATTTGAATAAACCAAGATCTTACCATGACTGCAATTTTAGAGAGACGCGAAAGTACAAGCCTGTGGGGTCGCTTCTGCAACTGGATAACTAGCACTGAAAATCGTCTTTACATCGGATGGTTCGGTGTTTTGATGATCCCTACCTTATTGACCGCAACTTCTGTATTTATTATCGCCTTCATCGCTGCCCCTCCAGTAGATATTGATGGTATTCGTGAGCCTGTTTCTGGTTCTTTACTTTATGGAAACAATATTATCTCTGGTGCTATTATCCCTACTTCTGCGGCGATCGGATTGCACTTTTACCCAATTTGGGAAGCTGCATCTGTTGATGAGTGGTTATACAATGGTGGTCCTTATGAGCTAATTGTTCTACACTTCTTACTTGGTGTAGCTTGTTATATGGGTCGTGAGTGGGAACTTAGTTTCCGTCTGGGTATGCGTCCTTGGATTGCTGTTGCATATTCAGCTCCTGTTGCAGCTGCTACTGCTGTTTTCTTGATTTACCCTATTGGTCAAGGAAGCTTTTCTGATGGTATGCCTTTAGGAATCTCTGGTACTTTCAACTTTATGATTGTATTCCAGGCAGAGCACAACATCCTTATGCATCCATTCCACATGTTAGGTGTAGCTGGTGTATTCGGCGGTTCCCTATTCAGTGCTATGCATGGTTCCTTGGTAACCTCTAGTTTGATCAGGGAAACTACTGAAAATGAATCCGCTAATGAGGGTTACAAATTTGGTCAAGAGGAAGAAACTTATAATATTGTGGCTGCTCATGGTTATTTTGGCCGATTAATCTTCCAATATGCTAGTTTCAACAACTCTCGTTCTTTACACTTCTTCTTGGCTGCTTGGCCTGTAGTAGGAATCTGGTTCACTGCTTTAGGTATTAGTACTATGGCTTTCAACCTAAATGGTTTCAATTTCAACCAATCTGTAGTTGATAGTCAAGGTCGCGTTATTAATACTTGGGCTGATATCATCAACCGTGCTAACCTTGGTATGGAAGTAATGCACGAACGTAATGCTCACAACTTCCCTCTAGACTTAGCTGCTGTTGAAGTTCCATCTATTAATGGATAAGGTTTTTCTGCTAACATATAAGAATTTTTGAAGACAGAAATACCCAATATCTTGTTCTAGCAAGATATTGGGTATTTCTGTCTTTATTTTGAATCTTTTTTTCTTCTTAATCTTTCTATTCAGAATTCAGTTAACGACGAGATTTAGTATCCTTTCTTGCATTTTCATAACTCGTGAAATGCCGAGTAGGCACGAATTCCCCCAATTTGCGACCTACCATAGGATTTGTTATGTAAATAGGTATATGTTCCTTTCCATTATGAATCGCGATTGTATGGCCAACCATTGTGGGTAGAATGCTAGATGCCCGGGACCACGTTACTATTGTTTCTTTCTCCTCCTTCATATTGACCTTTTCTATCTTTGCCAATAAATGATGAGCTACAAAAGGATTCGTTTTTTTTCGTGTCACAGCTGATTACTCCTTTTTTCCTTTTTAAAGAGTGGCATTCTATGTCCAATATCTCGATCGAAGTACGGAGGTCAGAATAAATAGAATAATGATCAATGGAAAAAAGAAAAAAATCCTTTAGCTGGATAAGGGGCGGATGTAGCCAAGTGGATCAAGGCAGTGGATTGTGAATCCACCATGCGCGGGTTCAATTCCCGTCGTTCGCCCATCGCATTATTGCAAATTCCAAAAATGCAATTTTCCATATTCCTAGTTACGTATTTACTTACGGCGACGAAGAATAAAACTATCGCTATATTTTTTCCTTTTCCTAGTTCTTCTTCCAAGCGCAGGATAACCCCAAGGGGTTGTGGGTTTTTTTCTACCAATGGGAGCTTTCCCTTCACCGCCCCCATGGGGGTGGTCCACAGGGTTCATAACTACCCCTCTTACTACGGGGCGTTTACCTAGCCAACACTTAGATCCGGCTCTACCCAAACTTTTTTGGTTCACCCCAACATTACCCACTTGTCCGACTGTTGCTAAGCAGTTTTGGGATACTAAACGGACCTCCCCAGATGGTAATCTTAAAGTGGCCGATTTACCCTCTTTTGCAATGAGTTTCGCTACAGCACCTGCTGCTCTAGCTAATTGCCCACCCCTTCCACGTGTGATTTCTATGTTATGCATGGCCGTGCCTAAGGGCATATCGGTTGAAGTAGATTCTTCTTTTCTCTCAAAAAACCCCTTCCCAAACTGTACAAGCTTCTTCCAAAGCATACGGCTTTCTAGATGTATATGACGATCTCTAGACAGATGGATCTTATATGAATCATATGATGAAGTACCACATGAGTGGATATATAGGAAAGGAATCCAAATCTGCCGAATCGCTCATGTTATGATCTTCTACATCCTAGGTCTCTGCGTTCCGTCATCTGGCTTATGTTCTTCATGTAGCATTCAGATCGAATGACTCTATGAAATTACGTCGATACTTCCACATATTATGGGTAACGTAGGAGACATCCCTATTTTCCCCCGGGGGTCTTAATTACCACTGCTTAGCTTTCAATTTGCCTCTGACCATCAAATTAAATGTGAATAACCCGTCCTCCTCTCTTTGAAACAAGGGGCGCTTCCGGTTCTGTGCGTGCTTCAAACAATTTTGTCTTCTCCATATTACCATATCTCTAGAGCCAATAATTTTCTATGAGGAACTACTGAACTCAATCACTTGCTGCCGTTACTCAACAGTTTTCTGTTGAGGTCTATCCCGTAGAGGTAGTCAAATTGGATCAGTGATCGATTTCTAGGTTTCGTCGTAAACCTAATTGGTTACTTCCAATTACGTAAATCAATAGTTCAAACCGCACTCAAAGGTAGGGCATTTCCCATTGATATAGGAACTTTTGTACCAGAAACAATAGTATCTCCAATTATAGCCCCTCTGGGATGTAAAATATATCTCTTCTCACCATCCCCATAGTGTATGAGACAAATGTATGCATTTCGATTAGGGTCGTATTCTATGGTTACGATTCTACCAGATATGTCTTTTTGATTCCGTCGAAAATCTATTTTACGGTATAGGCGCTTATGACCTCCCCCTCTATGCCTTGCGGTAATGATTCCTCTGGAATTACGACCTTTACCACAACGGTGCCGTCCATGGATCAAATTATTTCGTGGATTGGATTTCACTTGCCTGTCTACGGTTCCCTTGCGTGTGCTCGGGATAGGTGTTTTGTATAAATGTTTCGCCGTATTATTAAGTATTCTCCTTTAGTTTTTTTCTCTATCTAGAAGTGGAATAGAATAACCCGGTTGAAGGGTAATGATCATACGTCTGTAATGCATTGTATGGCCCAGAATAGGTCCTATTCTTCTACCTTTTCCAGGTAGTCGATGGCTATTCACAGCTACCACCTTAACACCAAAGAAGAGTTCGACCCAATGCTTTATTTCTGTCTTAGTGAATCCCGATTCGACATTAAAAGTATATTGATTCTTTCCCAATAAACGAAGACTTTTTTCTGTAAATACTGCGTATTTGATTCCATCCATAAATCGACTTTCCCTCCTATGCTCTGAGTTCCAGTATCGATAAGAATTCGAGTTCTTATTGTTCTTATGTTATGGTATGAATATACCATACCAATTCGTTATGTATGGATGATGGATGAGATTCCATGGATAGAGAGCCAGTTCCAATAGACTTATGGAATGTTCCCGTTCGTGTGCATCCAGCAGGAATTGAACCCGCAAATTTACCAATTATGAGTTGGGCGCTTTAACCATTCAGCCATGGATGCTTAACAGGGATCATCGTACATCGTAAATAACCAATTTTCATATAGAAAGACATATCATAGAAAAATGAAATCGAAAATATTCCGAGATGGCAAATATTCGGAGATGACTATGAAAACACCTCTCTGGATCCTCGAATTGAAAGAGAGATTGAGAGGGATCAAGAATCCTAATTCTCGCTATTTGGAATGGATCCAATTCTATTGAGTCTGACTCATAGTGATCATTTCTCTTTAGCAAAGAATGACCTTGGTTATCAAAGGATTGAACAACCGGGATCCATTTACTTATGATACCTAGTTGGCATTGATAACAAGGATCTAATGAATTATGAGTTTAATAGATCCTCTTTAGCAGAAAGACGTATATTCCTTGCTCATTATCAGACAATCACTTATTCCCAAACCTCGTGTGGGACTAATCGTTTTCATTTACCATCTCATGGAAAACCCTTTTCGTTCCGCTTAGCCCTATCGGGTATTTTAGTGATAGGTTCTGTAGGAACTGGACGATCCTATTTGGTCAAATACCTAACGAAAAATTACGATTTTCCTTTCATTAAGGTACGAGGGCTTCTTATTCCACAAGAACGAAAGCACCTTTTCATTCTTTCATATACTAGGGGTTTTTACTTGGAAAAGACAATGTTCCATACTAAAGGATTCGGGTCCATAACCACGAGTTCCAGTGCACTAGATCTTGTAGCACTTAGCAACGAAGCCCTATCCATTAGTATTCCACATAAGAAATCCATTCTAGAAAAAAATACAATTAGATTAGCTCTTCATAGACAAACTTGGGGTTTGCGAGCCAAGGTAAGATCGGCTCGGGATCATGGGACCCTTTTCTATCAGATAGGAGGGGCTCTTGTACAAAATAGACTTACT
>NW_028260352.1:42500-45331 GCF_056163025.1 Triticum urartu | reverse complement strand
CCATTGATATAGGAACTTTTGTACCAGAAACAATAGTATCTCCAATTATAGCCCCTCTGGGATGTAAAATATATCTCTTCTCACCATCCCCATAGTGTATGAGACAAATGTATGCATTTCGATTAGGGTCGTATTCTATGGTTACGATTCTACCAGATATGTCTTTTTGATTCCGTCGAAAATCTATTTTACGGTATAGGCGCTTATGACCTCCCCCTCTATGCCTTGCGGTAATGATTCCTCTGGAATTACGACCTTTACCACAACGGTGCCGTCCATGGATCAAATTATTTCGTGGATTGGATTTCACTTGCCTGTCTACGGTTCCCTTGCGTGTGCTCGGGATAGGTGTTTTGTATAAATGTTTCGCCGTATTATTAAGTATTCTCCTTTAGTTTTTTTCTCTATCTAGAAGTGGAATAGAATAACCCGGTTGAAGGGTAATGATCATACGTCTGTAATGCATTGTATGGCCCAGAATAGGTCCTATTCTTCTACCTTTTCCAGGTAGTCGATGGCTATTCACAGCTACCACCTTAACACCAAAGAAGAGTTCGACCCAATGCTTTATTTCTGTCTTAGTGAATCCCGATTCGACATTAAAAGTATATTGATTCTTTCCCAATAAACGAAGACTTTTTTCTGTAAATACTGCGTATTTGATTCCATCCATAAATCGACTTTCCCTCCTATGCTCTGAGTTCCAGTATCGATAAGAATTCGAGTTCTTATTGTTCTTATGTTATGGTATGAATATACCATACCAATTCGTTATGTATGGATGATGGATGAGATTCCATGGATAGAGAGCCAGTTCCAATAGACTTATGGAATGTTCCCGTTCGTGTGCATCCAGCAGGAATTGAACCCGCAAATTTACCAATTATGAGTTGGGCGCTTTAACCATTCAGCCATGGATGCTTAACAGGGATCATCGTACATCGTAAATAACCAATTTTCATATAGAAAGACATATCATAGAAAAATGAAATCGAAAATATTCCGAGATGGCAAATATTCGGAGATGACTATGAAAACACCTCTCTGGATCCTCGAATTGAAAGAGAGATTGAGAGGGATCAAGAATCCTAATTCTCGCTATTTGGAATGGATCCAATTC
This sequence comes from Triticum urartu, assembly GCF_056163025.1. NCBI lineage: Eukaryota > Viridiplantae > Streptophyta > Magnoliopsida > Poales > Poaceae > Triticum > Triticum urartu. The sequence continues at coordinate 44,211 of NW_028260352.1, read as the reverse complement.
TATTGAGTCTGACTCATAGTGATCATTTCTCTTTAGCAAAGAATGACCTTGGTTATCAAAGGATTGAACAACCGGGATCCATTTACTTATGATACCTAGTTGGCATTGATAACAAGGATCTAATGAATTATGAGTTTAATAGATCCTCTTTAGCAGAAAGACGTATATTCCTTGCTCATTATCAGACAATCACTTATTCCCAAACCTCGTGTGGGACTAATCGTTTTCATTTACCATCTCATGGAAAACCCTTTTCGTTCCGCTTAGCCCTATCGGGTATTTTAGTGATAGGTTCTGTAGGAACTGGACGATCCTATTTGGTCAAATACCTAACGAAAAATTACGATTTTCCTTTCATTAAGGTACGAGGGCTTCTTATTCCACAAGAACGAAAGCACCTTTTCATTCTTTCATATACTAGGGGTTTTTACTTGGAAAAGACAATGTTCCATACTAAAGGATTCGGGTCCATAACCACGAGTTCCAGTGCACTAGATCTTGTAGCACTTAGCAACGAAGCCCTATCCATTAGTATTCCACATAAGAAATCCATTCTAGAAAAAAATACAATTAGATTAGCTCTTCATAGACAAACTTGGGGTTTGCGAGCCAAGGTAAGATCGGCTCGGGATCATGGGACCCTTTTCTATCAGATAGGAGGGGCTCTTGTACAAAATAGACTTACTAAGTAATAACCCCATAGAATCTATCTATATAAAGATAAAGAGGCAATCGTGTCAGGAAGCGGGTTTTTCTTTGGCCAAAAGGTACTTCGAACTTGGAACGAGCATGAAGAGATTAACGAGACTTCTTTCTCTTTTGAGTTTTTCTGGCGGACCTGCCGCGCAAGATCTTTGGTCTTCCCCTGGAACCGATGAAAAAAAGTGGATCGCTTCTTATGTACTCGCTCAGAATGATTCTTCTCTATCTATAGTTCATGGCCTATTAGAAGTAGAAGGTGCTCTGGTGCAATCCTTACCGACAGAAAAAGATTGCAGTCAGGTTGATAATAGTCGAGTGACATTACTTCGTCGGTCCGAACTAAGGAATCTGTTAGAAATGTTTTGAAATGGATATTGTTCTCTCTTTGATCAGGGATTGCTATATGAAAAGAAGTGGAGTTTGAAAAAGGGAACGGAATGCTCAAACCGGAACTGCTAGAGGAACGAATTTTCAATAGCATAACTTGGGCTCCTAGAATATGGCGCCCTTGGGACAATCTATTTGATTGCAGGGTTTTGTTCCGAAGCAAAGATATCCGCGGAGGCCGGTTCGTTCGTCCTATTCTGATATTCAGGACCAAGAGGTACTGGATTCTCTTTCGGATAGGCCCTGAAAGGAGAAGAAAGGCTGAAATGCCAACGGACCTCTGTCTATTCTCTAATTCACCCGATCCGATAGTACCCGTTTTTGGAACGTCCAGTGCCAAAGTCACTGAATGGGTAAGTCACCAATCCAATCCCTTTGACAAATCGGATGTCATATTAGATATCATATTCTATATATATAGAAATATCATAGATAGAATAGACATATAGAATTTTTGGTCGGCAAATTCGAAGGAATCATTGAGTGAAAAAGGAGCAAAGAATGACAAAAGACGAGACTCTACTAGTCTTCACTCTTGTGGTTTCCTCTTCCTCGGTTTCTGTTTTCTTATTCGGGATCTTGCTTTTCATGGTTCTCATCTCTGCAACTCGCGATTTTCGCG